>NW_024378567.1:0-14267 GCF_016835505.1 Polypterus senegalus
AGAAAAAAGGGGAAAGGGAAAAAACCAAAAAATTTTGGGGGCCCAAAAAAAAAAACCCCCCCAAAAAGGTAAAGGGAAACAAGCCGAAAAAATGACAAACGAAAAAAAAGGGAAGCAAAAAAAGGGAAAAAAGCCCCCCAAAAGGGATAAAGGCGGGGGCCCCCCAGAAAAAGAAAGAAAAGAACGAAAGCAAGGAAAGGGCAGCATATCCCGCCAAATCACTGCCCAAAAACCTGCATAAATCCATAACAATGACACTGACAAGACAATGACACATTAATGACACTGACTAAGAGCAACGACACTGACTCAAAGTGTCAGCGACCTGACTACTGACCATATGACATGACACTGACTCAATGCTTGACAATGACAGCGACTAATGACACTGACAATGACAACGACACTGACTAATGACTAATGACACTGACTAATGAACTAATCAACTGACTAATGACGACGACTAATGACAAGACACTGACAATGACATGACACTGACTAACACATGCAATGACAATGACACGACTAATGCACCGACTAATGACCAGCGGCACTGACAACCACTGACTAGCGACACCTACAAACACTGACTAATGACAACTGACACTGACTAATCTACATGACTACCATGACTCAATCGACACTGACTCAATGACAATGACCAATGACTAATGGACACTTGACTAATGACCATGACACTGACTACGACCGACTAACGACTAATGACACTGACTAATGACCAACACATGACTAATGACCAATGACACTGACTAGGACATGACTACCGACGACACTGACTAATGACAACGACACTGACTATCGACACTGACTAATGACTCAATGCACTGACTAATGACACACCTGACTACACACTGACTAATGACACTGACTAATGGCTACACCACTGACTAATGACTAATGACACTGACTACTGACCAATGACACTGACTCAATGACACTGACTAATGACAATGACACTGACTAATGACACGACTACTGACTACACACGACTGACACTGACTAATGGACAATGACAATGACACTGACTGAACTACGCGACGCAACGACCACTGACTAATGACCGACATGACTCAATGACACTGACTACGCACACCGACAATACATCCACTGACTAATGACACCGGCAACATGACTACCGACCACATGACCAGGTGACACTACTGGACTAATGACACCGACCAACTGACACTGACTAATGACTAACGACACTGACTAAGGGACACTGACTCCAATGACACGCACGACTAATGACACTGACTAATGACCATTTACACTGACTAATGACAATGACACACGACACTGACTAATGACCAATGACACTGACTGCCAATGCACTGACAGACACTGACCAATGACACGACACACTAGGACCTGACATGGCTAACGACACGACTAATGACAACTGACTAATGACTACGACACTGACCAACGGCTACATCTCGACTAATGACTAACGACACTGACTAATGACAACGACACTGACTAATGACACGCTGACCAATCACACTGACTAATGGCACTAATGACACCTGACTACGCACTGACTAATGACACTGACCAATGACTGACCACTGACACTGACTAATGACTAACGACACTGACTAATGACACTGACTAACACACTGACTAATGCACTGACTAATGACCAACGACTAATGACTAACGACACTGACTAATGACACTGACTAATGACACTGACTAATGACTAATGACACTGACTAATGACACTGACAGATTCAGGAAATTCTTCTGTTAATTTTGATATGCAGTTTGTGCCTTTAAAAGCTTGTTTCATTTTATTCCTATAAACTTAAAGGTATTTCACAACTTGTCGCTGATAACTCAAAACTAAAGCTTACAGTATAATGATCATGATATTCAGAAAATTCTTCTGTTAATTTTGATATGCAGTTTGTGCCTTTAATGTCTTTTTTCACTTTTTCCTAATTTCTTTCATAGTTGTGTGCATAGGTTTTTCGCATTCATAGCATTTTCCTTAACACATTCTTGCCTTTAAAAATAAACTTGTTTTGCAGTATACATTTTATTTAATTTTAATCTTGCATTTTTCTACCCAAGAAATCTTGGAGCAACTAATTCATCTATTTATTTAAAAACTTAATGAACTTTATTACTTTTTTGTTAATGAAACTTCAGCAAGGAGAGGCTTTTGATAAGCTCATAGAAATGATCGACCTGGCCATTGTCTGCCCTGTAACACATCCCACAATGTCCTGGGTGCCATCAAAGAGCAGGGAACAAAGAGAGTGTTAATGACTGAATGATCATTGGATCTGGACTTGTCAGATAACTGAAAACCTTTTACTTTAATATTTTGCACATAAGAAACAAGCAAATAGTGAGTGTTTTTCAATTGATTGTGCTGCCAAATTGTCATCTGTTTAGATTCGAGGTCTTATTAAAATAATTTTGATCAAGAAGAAAGCTCCTAGCATTCTGACATATGAAAACACAGAAGATGCCAAGGAGAGGAACCTGCTGCCATTTACAGACACACCATCACTGAAGCTACATGTCACTCTTGAGACATTCACACAGCCAGAAAAAATGCCAAGAAGGCCAAACTTTGTCAACACAAGTTCAATCTTTAATTAGAAAAAATTGGAACAAGAAAAATTAGAAAATTTCAAACAAGAACTCTTCATGAATAAAATGAACACAAAAATACAAAATCTCACGTCCCACTTCACTGCTTCTTGATGTCTTCATGCGATTGTTTACAGCTTCATTGTCTGAAAAAAAAATTGAAAACTTATTCTGCAGTTTGACTTTTTAAAGATTACCATTTAAGAACATTTTCACATGAGGTAACTTACTAATTTCTGTAAAATAAATAAGTGAACCCACCAGTGCCCTAAGACAGCTCCGCCAATCTCATGACATGAGACCTTCTGGTTCAAGCGCTTCATTTAGGCTCAGCCGCACTGCCATTCAGATCCAAGAATGTGAAGGCCACACCTCGGTGTGTCCACCGTCTATCTCAGCCTTCAGAGTCTACCATGAGCAGCGACCTGTGAAAGCCCCACCATCATAACTCGTTGGCCTTCCTTCATCCCTCGTGTTTGCCATGTGCCTGTCACTTTGAGCATAACTCAGATTAGAACTGTGATTTCTAAAGATCTGTGTTGTTATAATGTGCCAGAGCTTCATTTCCTGTCATTGTGCCACTTTGGCCACAGAGCTGAGTGATATTGCAGGCGTCTGCACTCACTTCTCCTTCACCCCTTCACTGATCAGGGTTCACCTCGCCCTCCTGTGGAGTTTACTGCACGTCCTCTCCGTGTCCGCTTTGGGTTTTCTCAGATATGCAGTAAAAGTTAACTGGTGGTGTTTCACTGGTTTTGTATGGCATATAATTCAAAGGCAAACAAGGGAGCATTTTAGGTTGAAGTTATCGTCAATTCAAAGGCTTTTTAGGTTGAAGTTCTCATCAGCAAGCTTGTTGCCATAAATAAACTATTAGCCCTGTGGTTTGTGAAGGCAACCTCCCTCACACATGAAACTTGGAATGGACTTCTAGAATGTAGATGCTTTGTACCCTGTACTCATGCCTCTCTGGATGAATATGTACAAATTACACCACCGGTTTCGGCAATTTTCTCCAAATCTAAAGGTTCCACTGCAATGGCTCAGGCATCGATGCACTCAGCAGATCATGCTTAATATTTCAATATGAAATTTGTGCATATTTAGTGTTTTTTTCATCATTTTGCACCCACACCTCTCGGCGCCAGGTAGACACACGCTGATCCATTCAGTGTAGCGTGCAGCCCCAGACATCTAAGGGCATCACAGACCTGTTATTGTTCAATCTCACGTGGCTGAAAGCCACTTGCCCCTCTAAGAAGTTGGACGACCGCTCTGGTGTTGCGTAACTATTTAGCAGGAGGGAGTCTCATTTGTTATCGGAATTAACCAGACAAATTGCTCCACCAAGTAAGAACGGCCATGCACCACCACCCACAGAATCGAGATAAAGCTATCAATCGGTCAATCCTCTCCGTGTCCGGGCCGGGTGAGGTTTCCCGTGTTGAGTCAAATTAAGCCGGAGGCTTCACTCCTGGTGGTGCCTTTCTGTCAATTCCTTTAAGTTTCAGCTTTGCAACCATACTCCCACCACGGAACCCAAATTTTGATATACAGTACAATTTGTGCATATTTAGTGTAATTTTTTTTCATCGTTTTGCTATGTAGACCCATTTATGTTCATTGACTTTACATATACAAATTAGAACACAGCTTTATGCAATTTTCTCCAAACCGAAAGGTTCATCATTAAATCTAATGCAAGTTAATGTAGTGAAATCCCAGCACAGAAGAAACATTCTGCATCAGTCACTCCAGTCAATGATGTGAAACCGTATCCGAGAAAAGAGCTTGAGCGACTTGCACTGGCAAATGACAGTTTTCTCAAAATATAAAGGTTCCACTGCAATGGCTCAGGTATCGACGAACTCAGCCGATCATGCTGACTATTTTGATATGTAATTTGTGCATTTTTAGGCTTTTGTCAGCATTTCGGGTATGTCCACCCATTATTGTCCATAGGCTAAATATGTACATATTACACCACCGGTTTTGGCAATTTTCTCCAGATCTAAAGGTTCCATTGCAATGGCTCAGGTATCGATGCACTCAGCAGATCACGACGAATATTTCAATATGCAATTTGTGCATATTTAGTCTTTAGAAGAAAGATTCCGCATCCGTCACTCCAGTCAATGATGCAAAATCGTAGCCCAGAAAACAGCTTGAGCGACTCGCACTGGCAAATGACACAGTTTTCTCAAAATTTAAAGGTTCCAATGCAATCTGTGAGGGACCAATGCACTCAGGAGATCCTGCTGAACATTTTGATATGCAATTTGTGCAATCTTTTCAGCATTTTGGTATGTCCACCCATTACTGTCCATAGGCTAAATATGTACATATTACACCACCGGTTTTGGCAATTTTCTCCAGATCTAAAGGTTCCACTGCAATGGCTCAGGTATGCACTCAGCAGATCATGCCGAATATTTCAATATGCAATTTGTCCATATTTAGTCTTTGGGAGAAAGATTCCGCATCCGTCACTCCAGTCAATGATGCAAAATCGTAGCCAGAAAACAGCTTGAGCGACTCACACTGGCAAATGACACAGTTTTCTCAAAATTTAAAGGTTCCAATGCAATCTGTGAGGGACCAATGCACTCAGGAGATCCTGCTGAACATTTTGATATGCAATTTGTGAATTTTTTCAGCATTTTGGTATGTCCACCCATTACTGTCCATAGGCCAAATATGTACATATTACACCACCGGTTTTGGCAATTTTCTCCAAATCTAAAGGTTCCACCGCAATAGCTCAGGTATCAATGCACTCAGCAGATCATGCCGAATAATTTGATATGCAATTTGTCCATATTTAGTGTTTTTTTTTTATCATTTTGCACCCACACCTCTCGGCGCCGGGTAGACACTCGTTGATCCATTAAGTGTAGCGTGCGTGCAGCCCCGGACATCTAAGGGCATCACAGACCTGCTATTGCTCAATCTCACGTGGGTCAATTGAGACAATTTTTATACATTACAAATTCAAGAATTATTTTTACATTTAGATCGGAGTCTTTGCCAAAGGTGTTAATGCATCCGTTCTCTGTCAAACCTTGGGGTTGGCGTTGTATCAGTTGTTTCTCATACAAACACAGCGAGACACAAACACAAAGAATCATTATTATGGTGTGTCAATGGTAAAGACAGTTATTTGTTTATGAACATTTTGAAATAAACCTCACATTGGCGTGGTGCTCTACATCAAGCTTTTTACATTGGACATCAAGTGAGTATATTAACGAATATGTGTAACTAAGAGTGAAAACACTAACAAAAACACAAGTCATAAATATGAATAAAGAATTTATTTTCTATCAAAAATCATTAACAAAATAATTTACAAAGGACTTATTTTTATTTATAGAATACATTTTTGTATAAAAAGCTTTTACAAGGTGGAAACAAATTAAAGAGAAAACAATCCAGCGTCTCAAGGTCCTTCATGGTGTCTTGGTTTGGTGGTGCTGGTGCAGATCCCTAAAACAGAGAAAAAAGAGAAAAGCGAGATTTGTACAGATTGAAGTTCCCTGAAGAAATTGATAATTCTAAACCCAACTAGTCTATTAAATTATCAAGTCAAACTAGTGCCGTTTCTGTACTATGGTTTGTTGTAAATTGCTGTTTGAAACTTGATACAGGGGCTAGGAGGATGTCAGCATGTATCAAAAACAGATTTTATGATGTGTTAAAGTAGCTAATACATAAGAATGTGTAATACACAGAATTTAGCAAAACAGACTCTTACCGGAGGCTAATCGTCAAGCCAGGTAAGGTCGTAGCCTTCACCCCGAAAAGACTTGCGGTTGACCCTGTAGTCAAATTTCAGTTCTTCATCTACGTCAATGTCATTTGTGGCCCGCAAAAGGATGGTGTCCATTAAACTTTCCATGCACTGAAATTTTGCACGGTACCGCTTGAGGTTGAACCGCTTTTTGAATGGTTCATCCGGCGTCCAAAGGCGTCAACCTCAGCATGACACTGACATGGATACGTCTGGGCATCAATTGCCATAACTGTGTCCCCCGTTTTATAAAAGATGACATAGCCCATCTCATCTGTTTGGCTATGCACTAGCCTTAGTCCTTCTTTTGTGACTACCTGCCCACGGTAATCACAAATGATGTCTCCTTTTGAAAATTTTCGGGTTGCAACCACTCCTGCAACAAAACAACATGACATAAAACAGCCGTGTTAAAGCACTCGAAAACACTGATTTTTGTTTTATTTCAAAATTTAAAAAAAAACATTTCTTACCAAATCCTTTCTCACTGCCAAAGTCTTTTATATGGAGCCCCTCCACCTTTGATGTTGCACCGCCCAGGAAATTTTGGTCTTCTTCCACTTCATTTTTGATGCAGGTTTCCAAAGGCGGAGGATCTCCCCTGCCTTTGGACAATTGGACTCCCATCCCTGCCTCTCAATTTTCCGATGCAAAGTTTCCAGGGTCGGTTTGGTGCGACGGAACATGGCTAAAAAAAAACAGACAGTAACAGATTCAGTTTTAATTCTCTTACTTTTTTCTACACATTATAATTCATGGAAAACAAAATCCAAAGATCAATCCAATCAGAGTGCAATACTCACACAAAATGTGTTTTTGTCTTTCCATGTACTGGCAGGCTCTCCACCGATCATAGCAAGATCAGTCCTCACCGAAACCAGCCTCCTTCCTCATCTTCTTAGTAGGAGGCTGGCCTTCAGTGGACACCGGGAACATCAATGTGAACATAGCAAAATCAATGTCTTTCTTCACTGCTTGCATAGCAACAGTCCTGCTTGTACTTGGTGTTTCAGCAAGTTCCTCACCAGAACTGGAGGATCCTAGACGAGTCTGGATAATGTCAATGGTGTTAGCTACTACCGCATTGTCCCGGCCGTGATAGTGGCTTTCTGCTACCTCAGTTGTGTGGGCAAGGTAGTTTGCCAGGTTGCGTTTTTGTTCACTTGTGATACCAGCAAAGGTCTCCACAGCTTTCCTGACCTCGGTGCTGGTAGTGTTGGGAACGTTAAACCTGAAAAACAAAGTGCATGGTCATTTATTACGAAAACAGTTTTACAAGGGGAGAGGAAAAAATGGTGCTATTTTTAATTCAATAACAAAATCACGTACATATCATGCAGCCGCAGCACATCGCTGGTGCCGCTATTGATAGGTCCTCCTTTGACTGACAAGAAGAACCTGTCATTGTCTTCGACATCCTTCTTTTGCCACACAGGACAAATGTTTTTGAAGTATATATCTATCCACTGCAAGAGAAAGGAAGGAAATGATTAATTGTGCACATGACAAGTCGACTTTCAGGATAGCAATTTATGTAGGTACTGTATACTTACAGCTTCTTCCTCCATGGAAATGGCAATAGTGGCCACTTGTGTAGCTGCAGTTTTGTGTTCCCTAACTGCGATTACTTTTCAGCTGTTTGTGGCTGCTTGTCTGTCCAAGCCACTCAGTGACTCTCATGCCCTCAACCACTCCTGGACGTTGAAAGTGACCAAGCATAATTTGGCCTCCAAGTAATATTAAAGAAGGTCATGTACTGTGTTGTGATGTCCATGCCTCCTAAAAGATTGCCGAATATCTCCAGGAACCTTGGCTTTGCTACCTTCAAAATCTTCTGGCAATCTTTGATGTTTTGTGATCCTTTTGTTAGTCTGGAATATTTTTTCCCCACCTTCTGCCTTGCTAAGCTCCCATGCAATTGACTTTCTTGCCATGTTCAAGAAGTCTAAATTGTCCTGGCATTTTTGGGGCAGAAGTTGGTCTTCCTTTACGTATTCCAGACAAACCTGCAAGTGTTTCACAAATTGGATCATGCACTTCACATAGTTGAGGCGTGTTGATGGAGCCATCTGAGCATCTTTTAACTTCTTTAGGAACTCCTTTCCCTTTTCTGAATCAAATAAGAAGTCCAAAGTTGGTTCGATGTCATCTGGCTGTACATACATCAAGAATCTTGCGACACTGTCCACCTTAAGAAACAAAGAATCAATCAGTTAAGCATGTGTGAACATTGGGATCATATTAAAGAAACACCAATTTATTGAATGTAAATCCTCACCTCCTATTGGCAGTTGGGGATATGAAGCATATTGGTTAGATGGTCCTTAAAGCCAGAATTCGGACAAGTCTGTTCAGGAAACTTCTGGTAGAGGCCGTGCTTGTCCATTTGGGCCCTCACGGTACTAGTGAAGGCCTGCTGAGGTCTAAAAAAAGAATTCAATTACAGACACATTGACATAAGTTTGTAACTTTAACAGACAGAAATGAATGGGGTTCAGTCTGGTCACCTACCTCTGCCAAGTTGGGTCATCCTCTTCAATGTTTTCCACACTTTCCTGGGAAAAGCTGTCTGGTGCCACAGAAGCAGCAGTCTCAGGGGACACTGAAGTAGCCGGAGGAGCCACTGAAGGTATGGCCGGAGCAGTAAAAATGGCAGAAGGATTGTTTATAAAAAAAATGACCTCTCTCTTTCAGGTAGCTTATCAAAACAGGCTATGTTGTGGGGTGATCTCTAATCAAGCCCCGGCAATCCACGACCTTGCTTTCAATACCAAATTTTCTGTGCAATTCCCCAGCCCGTTTCACTTCTGCCTTTATTTCTGTCGGAGTGTGATTCTTCATGCATGTTCGTGTCAAGTGGACAGATATCATCTTCTGTGGCTTCTCACAAATCAGGTAGTACACAACATTGCGATGCTGGGGACCACCGTAGGAGAAAGTCGGACAAAAACAACAAAAACATCACAATCTGTTTTACCAAAATAATCAAACAAGTTAAACGTACAGAGTGGAAATATTTTCACTTACCTGCACTCAGTAGACTTTTCCATTGTAATTGAATCAAATATAATTCAGTTATAGTCTTGTGAAGTCTTATAATGTGAAAGAACTCTTATGACTCTCTTCGTCTTAGTAGGCTCTTATAAGGGACTAGCAAAATACCCGCGCTTCGCAGGGTGAAATACTGTCTGAATATTTTTATTAATAAAAAAGTAAACATTTTTAGACTGAACGAAAATATGTAAAACATTAATTGTTAAGGATCTCTCTGTATACCACGTTGTCAGTTCGGCCCTCCGGTTGTAATATGACTAAGCTGTGTGCTGAGCTCACTCTTGAGCATGCAACATACAGTTGGCCATGTGAAAAGCAATCCTGCCTCAAATCAATGCCAACCTTTTGTAGTGTTTGTCCCTGAGACTTATTAATTGTCATTGCGAAGCAGAGCCTTACTGGAAATTGAACGCGTTTGAATTGAAATGGGAGATTAGATGGTATAACGGGGATGCGAGGAATAAAAACTGTGTCACTGAGGCACTGCCAGTAAATATAGTTGCTTCAGTTAGGTTGTTTTGTAGAGATGTGACCTGAAGTCTTGTGCCGTTACAAAGTTTCGGTGGTTGTAAGTTTCTGCTTCCTTGGCGAAGGTCGTAAACGAAAGAAGACACCGCAGTGAACACAGAAGAGAACCCGTGGATTAAATAAAACCTACACAATAACTGTAACAATCGTAACAAATGAACAATAAAATAGAAGAGAACCCGTGAATTAAATAAAAAGGTTGCTTCGTTGGTGAAGCAAGGAAAAAGCACTTTCTTATATGTCGTTCGTTTTTAAAACAGTGCAGAAGCTGTGAGAAAGCTGCTTCCTTGGCAAGCTCAGAACGAAAGAAGACACCGAGTGAACACAGAAGAGAACCCGTGGATTAAATAAAACCTACACAATAACTATAAAAATCGTAATAAATGAACAATGAAACAGCGGAGAACCCGTGGATTAAATAAAAAGGCTGCTTCATTGGCAAAGTAAGGAAAAAGGACTTTCTTATATATCGTTCGTTTATAAAGCAGTGCAGAAGCTCTGAGAAAGCTGCTTCCTTCGCAAAGTAAGGAAACGACTGAAGAGACGGCGGGGATGCGGTAAGTGTTCGGCAAGGCAGCTGAAGCGCTGCATTATGGGATCTGTAGTTTATTGTGTTACCAGTGCTTCATATCCCCGGGCCATTAATAACAATAATACAGTATATAAAATGATCTCGCTGGCCGGATATAATTACACGCCGGGCGGATGTTGCCTGCGGCCTTGAGTTTGACACATATGGAGTAAATAGAACTTGAAAAGATATATTTTTTCGTACATCGAGCCCGCGTGCTATTGTGGTTTTGCTTGCATGCCTCAATAAGGCATCCTCCCCACGCTCTTACTTTTTTACCGTTCATCTAATGAATACACTGAGTATGGCTTTACCAAAACAATCATTGATGGCGAATAAAGTATCCATTATTCGAGTATGTAGATCGGGATATATATATACATATATATATATATATATATATATATATATATATATACCGCGTATCGCAGCAGAGACGTAGTGTGTTAAAGAAGCTATGAAAAAGAAAAGGGAACATTTTAAAAATAACGTAACTTGACTGTCAATATACAGTAATTGTTTTGTGAGTGTTACTGAGTGTTGCTGTCATCAAGGATTTGATTATCATTATTTCTTTCAATCAGGTTCGTATTTGTAGGATGTGTTGTGTTCAAGTTACATTCCGTGTTTGTCAATCGTTGTAAAGATGACAGGTTTCATTCATCGATTCGTTTCTTACTGCATCAATAAACAGCTCGTCTTCCTCTTTATCTGAGACCTGACACACTGCATGCACGGGTTTTTTACACTGTCTTCCTTTAGCGGGACATTGACTTTTTCCACCGTGTGCTTTGTTTCCACAGTAGCTGGATTTATGAATATGCTTATCAGACGCCTTCATATTTTTGCTGCCTTTTCAATTGTGTAATTCGGTTTTTGTTCAGCTCTTTGGAACTGTTGCCTTTTATCTGTGCACTGCGTCAGTTCACGTGAGCCACTCGGTGTACATGCATCGAAGGTTCCCAGCTGTGCTGGTGCCATCTCGTGCTATGTCCATGGCTGTATTTAATGTTACCTTAGTCCTGGCACTTAAAACTTTCTCTCGCAGTTTCGCTGAGTTTGTGTCAAACACCACCCTGACCATCTCATTTTCCTCTCCATAAACACAGTCCTTCACCCGTGAATATTTAGTGGGACTTTGCTATTGGATTGCCGCTGACAGACGGCCTTATATGGGCAGGCACTAAATTACAAACGCCAGCGCAGCCTGTCTATGAACTTAATTTAAAGTGTAGGTTTACATCGTGCTTTGTTTCCGAAGTAGCAGAACTCATGAATATGGTTGTATATGTCACTCGCTCGCTTCTTATTGTTTCGCTGCCTTCTCAATTATATAATGCATGTTTTCTTCAGCGCTTTTTGGAGGTCTTCCTGGTTTTCTATGTACTGCGTGATTACGTGGGAGGCGTGATGATGTTGCACGAAACTCCACCCCCACGGCATTCAAGCTCATCTCCATTACAGTAAATGGAGAAAAACAGCTTCCAGTTATGACCATTACGCGTAGAATTTCGAAATGAAACCTGCCCAACTTTTGTAAGGAAGCTGTAAGGAATGAACCTGCCAAATTTCAGCCTTCTACCTACACGGGAAGTTGGAGAATTAGTGATGAGTGAGTGAGTGAGTGAGTGAGTGAGTGAGTGAGTGAGTGAGTGAGGGCTTTGCCTTTTATTAGTATAGATAACCAGCGGATGCATACATACAATCCCCGCAACGTACCCCAGTCCCTTTTATATTAACTTTGTTTAAAAGTTTAATCTTCACTCGGCCAGGGAAAAACTGCAGTAGCACTAGCGACCAATCCTGAGGTGATGCCTCGGAGACTTTTACTGAATTTACGGATAACAAGAGGAGATCTCACCGGCTTGGTGTCAGTTCTTTTGAGGAGGGATGAAAATCCGCCACACCCGGGAGTCTCCGCGTTAGCAGTCGTCCATGGCCAATGCCCGCTTCATTATAGTCAAGACAAGATGTGAACTCCAAAGGTCCTTTTAGCTTGAAAGGAAATCCTATTCGTGCACTGAACAGTCCTTATTCCAGAGTCTGTCTTGATTGCTTTACTGCTTGCAGCTCCTTTTCTCTTATTCACTTTCTACTCCTTCTCGTTTCTTCGTTTTTATATATATATATATATATATATATATATATATACATACACATGCCTCCTTGCCTTTTTAAAGTTAGTTAATCTTTACGTCACACCAACGTACCGTATGGCAAGGACTCACAGGTGTAGTTTGGCCCCCCAACTCCCCTTAAAGAAATATCCCCAGTAAGTTATTCTCTAGGAGCCCTCTGAAAGAAGCAAGAGGCGGATCCAGTTAAAAAGTACACAAAAAACATAATATGTGACAACCGTTACACTACAGCTAAAACAGCCCAAAGATGTTAGTCAAATGATTGTATATGTACAAACCCCATAGATAGATAGATAGATAGATAGAGAGATACTTTATTAATCCCAAGGGGAAATTCACATAATCCAGCAGCAGTATACTGATACAAAGAAACAATATTAAATTAAATAGTAATAAAAATGAAAAGAATTAAAATAAAATTAATGTTTGCATACATTTGTACAGTGGCACAATTGCCACAAATTACCACATCTGAACGAATAGCAGTGTATACCCGGGTGACAGTGAAAAGTACAGAGTGTTTACATGTAAACTTTATTGATGTGAACTCTGGTAGGGTGGCCACAACTTATCAGACCTGAGGTGGATGATGCACATGTAGTGAAACTTCTTTTATTTGGAGAAAAGATAGTGTTTACATAAAACTTTATACATATGTCCTCTTCAGTGTCTTATGTCAGTAGCAGGATGTGAACCCACAACCTAACAGTTTTACTTCCAACTCCTTATCCACATTGTCTGCATATACATAAATATGTAAATACTGCTATCTTAATGTTTTCTAAACAAATAACTTTGTTGCATAGTCCAATGGAGGCTTTTTTGTTGTATTGTTAATAGTGTGTTGTGTACTTACACGTGTTAATTGTAAATATTGTCTTAGTTGATCTGCCATTCATTTGTAATCCAGAAGTCTCACACATATATACAAACAAACATGTTATGAAGAAAGGCAGAAGGCAGACTTGCCATACGCTGTAGTCGCTGTGCTGTGTCGGTTAGAACACAGGAACTAATCCAACCATTTCAGGAACATCACTTTAATGTTGAGATGCCAAAATTTCACATGAAGTAGAACAACTGTACAGTTAGGTGAGTAGGTGTATGTGCGGTTATTTGGTCAACAACGCACAAACTTAAACTTTCTCTAGTGGCTCCAGTAGTTCCGGCTTTCACGAGGTACATCTAACAAACGCACATGCTCACTGCACACGCCACGGTTTTCATGTGATCATGCTTCAGTGCCTTAAAGGCACAGGAGCCTTTTTTTACAGCCGCCCCCAAATTTGGTATACCAAATTTGACCTCTTACATCATTCTGAAGGTTTGTCACTGGAAGACTCATCGTCAGATATTTCTGGAAGTTCTATAAGTCGGGTCACAGGTCGAGTGTACACTCTTCCATTAATCCTTACTTCAGCTGTTCGAACTCGTCCATCAGCTCCTGGTATGACGCACAGCACTCTACCTACAGGCCATGAAGCTCTGGGTAACTGTGGATCAAGAAGCATTACTACCTTTCCATCAGCTAGATTAGCTGCCTCTTTCTGCCACTTCT
>NW_024378568.1:0-7407 GCF_016835505.1 Polypterus senegalus
TAATGTAAATCCCCAGTACCCTTATGGTTAGAACTGTTTGGTGGTTTCCAACTGTTTTCAAAGTGCACTTCACATCTTAAACTCACTTTTGAAATCCCATTAACTTGCAATGGACAAAACTGAAGTGAGTGAAACTCAATGAGTCTTAACTTCTATGTTGTGAAACCACTTGAAACACATCTGCGACATAGTTTTTACAGAAATGAACTGTTTGAACAGTTTCCTGGTGGAAAACAAGGCGTCACACATGTTTACACAAAGTGAATTTCAGGCCCTGAAAGCGTTATGGTGAAATAAGGATACTTCAACTCTAACGCTGTGTAATCAAAATACTATCGTAAAACAGTTCTAAATGATGAACCCAGTACCTTATGGTTAAGAACTGTTTGGATGGTTTCCAACTGTTTTTCAAAGTGCAATTCAACATCTCAAACTCAGTTTTGAAAATCCTATTGAGTTGCATTGGGCAAAAACTGAAATTAAGTTAAATTTAATGAGTCTTAACATCTATGTTGTGAAAGTTGAAACACTTGAAACACATCTGGACATAGTTTTACAGAAATGAACTGTTTTGAACAGTTTCCTGGTGGAAAACAAGCGTCACACATGTACACAAAGTGAATTTCAGGCCCTAACGCGTTATGGTGAAATAAGTTTACCTTCAACTCTAACGCTGTGTAAAGTCAAAATACTATGGTAAAACAGTTCTAAATGATAAATCCCAGTACCCTATGGTTAAGAACTGTTTGGATGGTTTTCAACTGTTTTCAAGTGCACTTCACATCTTAAACTCACTTTTGAAATCCCCATTAACTTGCAATGGACAAAAACTGAAGTTGAGTGAAACTCAATGAGTCTTAACTTCTATGTTGTGAAACCACTTGAAATACATCTGCGACATAGTTTTTACAGAAATGAACTGTTTTAACAGTTTCTGGTGGAAAACAAGGCGTCACACATGTTACACAAAGTGAATTTCAGGCCCTGAAAGCGTTATGGTGAAATAAGGATTACCTTCAACTCTAACTGTGGAAAGTCAAAATACTATGGTAAAAGCAGTTCTAAATGATGAAACTCCCAGTACCCTTATGGTTAAGAACTGTTTGGATGGTTTCCAACTGTTTTCAAAGTGCATTCAACATCTCAAACTCAGCTTTTTGAAAATCCTATTGAGTTGCATTGGGCAAAACTGAAGTTAAGTAAATTTAATGAGTCTTAACATCTATGTTGTGAAAGTTGAAATAAACATCGCGACATAGTTTTACAGAAATGAACTGTTTTGAACAGTTTCCTGTGGAAAACAAGGTCACACATGTGTACACAAAGTGAATTTCAGGCCTTGAAACGGTTATGTGAAATAGTTTACCTTCAACTCTAACGCTGTGTAAGTCAAAATACTTGGTAAAACAGTTCTAAATGATAAAATCCCCAGTACCCTATGGTTAAGAACTGTTTGGATGGTTTCCAACTGTTTTCAAGTGCACTTCACATCTTAAACTCACTTTTGAAATCCCCATTACTTGCATGGCAAACTGAAGTTGAGTGAAACTCAATGAGTCTTAACTTCTATGTTGTGAAACCACTTGAAAAACATCTGCGACATAGTTTTTTGAAATGAACTTTTTGAACAGTTTCCTGGGGTAAAACAAAACGTCACACATGTGTAAAAAAAGTTAATTTCAGGCCCTGAAAAGTTATGGTGAAATAAGGTTACCTTAAGTCTAACGCTTTTTAAAGTCAAAAGTACTCTGGTAAAGCAGTTCAAATGTAAATCCTCAGTACCCTTTTGGTTAGAACTGTTTGGACGGTTTTCCTACTGTTTTTCAAAATGCACTTCACATCAAAATCACCTTTTGAAATCCCCTTAACTTCAATGGACAAAAAATGAAGTTGGTGAAAATCAATGAGTCTTAACTTTATGTTTGTGAAACCACTTTGGAAAAAAATTTTAACGCCCGGGGGGTAAAGGGCAAAACTTTTCCCCTTTCTTTTTAAAAGGGTTTTTTTAAAGCAAAAAAATTTCTTAAAAATTTAAAGTAAAAACCCCAGTACCCTTATGGTTAAATTGTTTTTATGGTTACCCACTGTTTTTTAAAGTGCAATTCACATCTCAAACCAGCTTTGAAAATCCCTTTTAGTTGCATTGGGCAAAACTGAAGTTGAGTTAAATTTAATAGTCTTCTTCTATGTTGTGAAAGTTGAAACACTTGAAACACATCCCCGACATAGTTTTTTTCAGAAATGAACTGTTTTGAACAGTTTCCCAAAAGGGAAAAAAAACGTCACACTTTACAAAAAAATTTCCCGGCCCCCGAAGGGGGTTATGGTGAAATAAGGGTTTCCTTCAACTCTACGCTGTGTAAAAATCAAAAAAAACTATTAAAAAAAGTTTAAATGATAAAATAGTACCCTATGGTTAAAAACTGTTTGGATGGTTTCCCAACTTTTTCGTGCACTTCACATCTTAAACTCCTTTTGAAATCCCCCTTAACTTGCAATGGAAAAAAATGAAGTTGGTGAAACTCAAGAGTTCTTCTATGTTGTGAAACCACTTGAAATACATCTTGACATAGTTTTTTTCAGAAATTAACTTTTTAAACAGTTTACTGTTGGAAAAAAAACCGTCACACATGTGTCAAAGGGGTTGTTTTCAGGTCTTGAAAAGTGTTATGATGAATTCAGGTTACCTTCAACTCTAACTCTTTGGAAAGTCAAAATACTCTGGTAAAGGCAGTTCTAAATGATAAACTCCCAGTACCCCTTTTGGTTGAACTGTTTTTGGGTGGTTTCCTTTTTTTTTTAAAGTGCACTTCAACATCTCAAACTCCTTTTTTAAATCCCCTTTGACTTCATTGGGCCAAATCTAAAATTAGTGAAACTCAATGAGTCTAACCCATTTGTGAAACCATTGAAAAAATTGTGACATATTTTTTAAAAAATGAACTTTTTGAACCATTTCCTTTGGGAAAACAAGTAAATGGGAAAACTAAAAAGTTTTTTAGGTCTTAAAATGTTTGATGAACAGGTTACCTTCATTCTAACTTTGAAAGTCAAAAACGGTAAAAGGCAGTTCCCCAAATGTGAAACCCCCTACCCTTTGGTTAAGAATTTTGGATTTTCCCCCTGTTTTTCAAAGTCAATTCCCCAAAATTCAAACTCATTTTTAAAAACCCTTTTATTGCATTGGGCAAAAAAAAGAAGTTAAATTAAATTTTTTGAGTCTTAACCCATGTTGGAAATTGAAAAAATCAGCAATAGTTTTTTCAGAAATGAACTGTTTGAACGTTTCCTGGTGGAAAACAAGGGTAAAATTTTACCAAAAATTTTTTTAGGCCCCCAAGGGTTATGGTGAAATAAAGGGTTCCCCTTTAACTCTAACTCTGTGAAAGTCAAAATACTCTGGTAAAAGCAGTTCTAAATTATGAAACCCCGTCCCTTATGGTTAAGAACTGTTTGGATGGTTTCACAACTGTTTTTTAAAAATCCTTCAACATCTCAAACTCATTTTTTTAAAACCCCTTGACTTCATTGGGGGAAAACTAAAGAGGGGAAACTCAATGGTCTTAACTTCTATGTTGTGAACCACTTGGAAAACATCGCGACATAGTTTTTTACAGAAATGAACTTTTTTTAACGTTTCCTGGTGGAAAACAAGGTTTTTGTACCAAAGTTGTTTTGGGTTTGAAAAGTGTTATGATGAATTCAGGTTACCTTAACTCAACTCTGTGGAAAGTCAAAATACTCTGTAAAGGCAGTTCTAAATATGAAAACCCCCGTACCCTTATGGTTAAAAATGTTTGGATGGTTTCCAAAAAGTTTTTTAAACATTCAACATCTCAAACTCCTTTTTGAAATCCCCTTTGACTTGCATTGGGAAATCTAAAGTTAGGGGAAACTCAATGAGTCTTAACTTCTATGTTGTGAAACCACTTGAAAACATCGCGACATAGTTTTTTACAGAAATGAACTTTTGAACAGTTTCCTGTTGGAAAACAAGGTATCACACTGTGTAACAAAGTTGTTTTCAGGTCCTTGAAAAGTGTTATGATGAATTCAGGTTACCTTCAACTCTAACTCTGTGGAAGTCAAAATACTCTGGTAAAGGCAGTTCTAAATGATGAAACCCCAGTACCCTTATGGTTAAGAACTGTTTGGATGGTTTCACAACTGTTTTTCAAAATGCACTTCAACATCTCAAACTCACTTTTTGAAATCCCCTTTGAAATTGCATTGGGCCAAACTAAAGTTGAGTGAAACTCAAATGAGTCTTAACTTCTTGTTGTGAAACCACTTGAAAAACATCGGACATAGTTTTACAGAAAATGAACTGTTTGAACAGTTTCCTGGTGTAAAACAAGGCGTCACACATGTGTAAACAAAGTTATTTTCAGGCCCTGAACGGGGTTATGGTGAAATAAGGTTACCTTTAGTCCCAACGCTGTGTAAAATCAAAGTACTCTGGTAAAAGCAGTTCTAAATGATGAAATCCCTCAGTACCCTTATGGTTAAGAACTGTTTGGACGGTTTCCCCACTGTTTTTTAAAATGCACTTCACATCTTAAATCACCTTTTGAAATCCCATTATTGCAATGGACAAAAACTGAAGTTGAGTGAAACTCAATGAGTCTTAACTTCTATGTTGTGAAACCACTTGAAACACATCTGGACATAGTTTTTTTCAGAAACAAAACTGTTTTGAACAGTATCCTGGTGGAAAACAAGCCCTCACACATGTGTCACAAACTGATTTCAGCCCTTGATAAGCGTTATGGTGAAATAAGGTTACCTTCAACTCTACGCTGTGTAAAGTCAAAAATACTTGGTAAAAGCAGTTCTAAATGATAAATCCCCGTACCCTTATGGTTAAAATTGTTTTGATGGTTTTCCCACTGTTTTTTAAGGGGGCAATTCAACATCTCAAACTCACTTTGAAAATCCTATTGAGTTGCATTGGGCAAAAACTGAAGTTGAGTTAAATTTAATGAGTCTTAACTTCTATTTTGTGAAAGTTGAAACACTTGGAAAACATCAGCGACATAGTTTTTACAGAAATGAACTGTTTTGAACAGTTTCCTAAGTGGAAAACAAGGCGTCACACATGTGTACAAAAGTGAATTTCAGGCCTGAAGCGTTATGGTGAAATAAGGTTACCTTCAACTCTAACCTGTGTAAAGTCAAAATACTATGGTAAAACAGTTCTAAATGATAAATCCCAATTTTCCCTTATGGGTTGAACTGTTTGGATGGTTTCCCAACTGTTTTTCATAGTGCACTTCACATCTTAAACTCACTTTTTTAAATCCCCCTTAACTTGCAAGGACAAAACTGAAGTTAGTGAAACTCAATGAGTCTTAACTTCTATGTTGTGAAACCACTTGAAATACATCTGCGACATAGTTTTTACGAAATTAACTGTTTTAAACAGTTTACTGTTGGAAAACAACGTCACACATGTGTACACAAAGTTGTTTTCAGGTCTTGAAAAGTGTTATGATGAATTCAGGTTACCTTCAACTCTAACTCTGTGGAAAGTCAAAAATACTCTGGTAAAGGCAGTTATAAATGATGAAGCCCCCAGTACCCTTATGGTTAAGAACTTGTTCGGATGGTTTAACAACTGTTTTTTAAAATGCACTTCAACATCTCAAACTCACTTTTTTAAATCCCTTTGACTTGCATTGGGCCAAATCTAAAATTAGGGGAAATCAATGAGTCTTTAAATTCTATGTTGTGAAACCACTTGAAACACATCTGTGACATAGTTTTTTACAGAAATGAACTGTTTTGAACAGTTTCCTTGTGGAAAACAAGCCGTCACAGATGTTACCTAAAGATTTTTTCAGGTCTTGAAAAGTGTTATGATGAAGTCAGGTTACCTTCATCTCTAACTCTTGGAAAGTCAAAATACTCTGGTAAAGGCAGTTCTAAATAGTGAAACCCCAGTACCCTTATGGTTAAGAACTGTTTGGATGGTTTCCCAACTGTTTTCAAAGTGCAATTCAACATCTCAAACTCAGCTTTTTGAAAATCCTATTGAGTTGCATTGGGCAAAACTGAAGTTAAGTTAAATTTAATGAGTCTTAACTTCTATGTTGTGAAATTAAACACTTGGGAAAAACATCCGCGACATAGTTTTTACAGAAATGAACTGTTTTGAACAGTTTCCTGGTGGAAAACAAAAGGGGTCACACATGTGTACACAAAAGTTATTTTAGGCCCTGAAGCGTTATGGTGAAATAAGGTTCCTTCAACTCTAACTCTGTGTAAAGTCAAAATACTCTGGTAAAAGCAGTTCTAAAATATGAAATCCCCAGTACCCTTATGGTTAAGAACTGTTTGGATGGTTTCACACTGTTTTTTAAAGTGCACTTCAACATCTCAAACTCATTTTTTTTAAATCCCCTTGACTTGCATTGGGCCAAATCTAAAGCTGAGTGAAACTCAATGAGTCTTAACTTCTATGTTGTGTAACCACTTGGAAAACATCAGCGACATAGTTTTTACAGAAATGAACTGTTTTGAACAGTTTCCCCGGTGGAAAACAAGGTGTCACACATGTGTACTCAAAGTTGTTTTCAGGTCTTGAAAAGTGTTATGATGAATTTCAGGTTACCTTCAACTCTAACTCTGTGGAAGTCAAAATACTCTGAGTAAGAGGCAGTTCTAAATGAGTGAAACACCCAGTACCCATATGGTTAAGAACTGTTTGGATGGTTTTCACAACTGTTTTCAAGTGCACTTCAACATCTCAAACTCACTTTTTGAAATCCCTTTGACTTGCATTGGGCCAAATCTAAAGTTGAGTGAAACTCAATGAGTCTTAACTGCTATGTTGTGAAACCACTTGAAATACATCTGCAACATAGTTGTTTTACAGAAATGAACTTTTGAACAGTTTCCTGTTGGAAAACAAGGTATCACACATGTGTACACAAGTTGTTTTCAGGTCTTGAAAAGTGTTATGATGATTTCAGGTGCCTTCAGCTCTAACTCTGGAATGTCAAAATACTCTGGTAAAAGGCAGTTCCTAAATAATTAAGAAACCCCAGTACCCTTATGGTTAAGAACTGTTTGGATGGTTTCACAACTGTTTTCAAGTGCACTTCAACATCTCAATCTCACTTTTGAAATCCTTTGACTTGCATTGGGCCAAATCTAAAGTTAGGTGAGCTCAATGAGTCTTAACTTCTGTATTTATTGAAACCACTTGAAAAACATCAGCGACATAATAGTTTTTACAGAAATGAACTGTTTTGAACCTTGGCCAGTTTCCTGGTGTAAAACAAGGCGTCTACATGTATAAACAAAAGTTATTTTCAGGCCTGAAGCAGCGTTATGGTGAAATAAAGGTTACCTTCAAGTCCTAGCGGCTGTGTAAAAGTCAAAGTACTCTGGTAAAAGCAGTTC
>NW_024378569.1:0-12643 GCF_016835505.1 Polypterus senegalus
ATGAGCCGGATCACCCTCAGAGAAACGTGCCACATGGCCATAGTGCTGTAACTGACGCTCCCTCACAATGCAGGTAATGTGCCTCATTCACGACTCCATGAGCAGCTGCTCATTCGACACAAAGTCAAACCAGCGGTACCCAAGGATTCTCTGAGGAGACATAGTACCAAAGCAGTCCAGTCTTCATCTCAGGTCACTGGATAGTGTCCATATCTCGCAACCATATAGCAAGACAGGAAGCACCGGAACTCTAAAGACTTGGACCTTCGTCCTTTTGCATTGATATCGGGTGCCCTTTTAAATGTTAAAAGCAGGAAATCAGCAGCAGAGACACGGATCGAGGTTTACAGCATACCATGTGATTCATGTCCAGCAGTACACGTGGGACAAACACTCAGCACATGTATACATGAACCTCGCAATGCAGTCAGAAGAAAAGACCCCCTGTCTTTGATTTATAGACATACAAGTTCGACCAGACACACATTTCAATGGGACTCAGTCCAAGTAAAATTCAAGGCTAATACTAAAGGTGCCAGAGAACTGGCGGAAAGGTGGCCATTCAATGAAAACGCCATTAACAGGCCTTTGGATGCAAGCCAAGCATATGCAGGCTTGAAAAGAAGAACAGGCCAGTAATAAATAAGCCTTTGTGACCAAATCCCACCTCATCAATACCCTTCACATACACCGATTCTCCTTTTCTTATTTGCTCTATATCGCCTTGGATTCCTGTAAGTCTAATCATGTTCTTCTGATGATGATTCCTGGTAGAAGTTGAAAGATTACCAATAACAAACTGTTTTAAGATACACAATACATTATTATCTCACTTTGTGGATATCCAGCTACAAATATGCAAACAGTATCACAGACTTTCACTTCCATATCTATAATAATAATAATAATTTCCTCATTGACAGTAAAAGTTGTCCTTCTTAGCCAAAGGTTTCATAGTCCCTTTCCCTAAAGTAATATTTTTGGTGTATTGTGGTTTTGGACACCAAGGAGATTGTTTGAAATTTTGAACATCAGCTCCTCAAACTGGACCTGAGAAGGCCTCAGCCAGTCTGCCGGGGTGAGGCTGATTCATGGCCGGCTGGGGAGACCGGGCCTAGCCAGGCCTGTGGAGCCTTTCGGAGGTCTGACACTCGGTTTATTATAGGAATGCACTTAAATCTTAATACTGGTGAAGAATGTGTTGGAGTAGCTCAATTAACCACATAAATACTCTAAAGATTGCAGTTTTCTTGTACTTTCTAACTTTAAAAGTATGATTTGTAGATTGAGGAGATGGGTCTGGTTAAAAACAGACTGGTGGAAAATGTGACAGAAATTTGTTTTTGTCTGTATTATTGCAACCAATTAGCCTTTCTTCTTTCATGACAGTAAAGATATTGTTATTAATATTAAGTGTTTTAACACATTTAAGCAATTGAGAACACTGCTGGAGAAATAATACTTGGTCCTGCCTGTCTGTTGGAGAGAGTCCACAGTAGGAAAAATAAAGGATGGGAAAATATGTACAGGGCGGCACGGTGGCGCAGTGGTAGCGCTGCTGCCTCGCAGTTAGGAGACCTGGGTTCACTTCCCGGGTCTTCCCTCGTGAGTTGCATGTTCTCCCGTGTTCGTGGGTTTCCTCCGGGCACTCCGGTTTCCTCCACAAACCAAAGACATGCAGGTTAGGTGGATTGGCGATTCTAAAATTGGCCCTAGTGTGTGCTTGGTGTGTGGGTGTGTTTGTGTGTGTCCTGCGGTGGGTTGGCACCCTGCCCAGGATTGGTTCCTGCCTTGTGCCCTGTGTTGGCTGGGATTGGCTCCAGCAGACCCCCGTGACCCTGTCTTCGGATTCAGCGGGTTAGAAAATGGATGGATGAAAATATGTACAAGTGAAAAAAGTAGAGCTGCACTGGCGAGTTGATAAAATACATTTAGAGAACCTTAGTTGGTACTGGACAACTCGTCATCTCGTCTCATCATCTGCAACTCCTTCTTATGGTGACGGTCACAGCAGCAGCGATCCAAACGGCTTAGCCCAGACTTTCCTGTCTACAGATTCCTCTTAATGCACAGAAGTAATGTCTCTACTCAGAGACTCTCCTGAACGTCTGAGTTTCTCATCCTATCACAGACTGTCAGCCTGGTAGCCCTGAGAAGAAACCTCATTTTTGCTGCTTGTACTCACAATCACATTGTTTCAGTCATTAACCATGGCTCATGACCACAGGTGAGGATGGCGATGTAGATGGACCTGTGAGCTTTGTCTTCAGGCTCAGCTCCCACTTCACCACCAGAGACCAGATCACAACAGCATCAGAACACCTGTCACTACTCTGTTACTGCTCGTCTCCCTCACGTTAGCTTCTTCCTTCACTCGTGAACAAGATCTCGAGATACCTGAACTCCCACCCAAAGAGCAGTTTTCCCTTCCTTACTTAGAGAGACTCATTTCTGAAAGAGAACCATGACCTCAGACTTTGAGGTGCCGATTCTCAGCCCAACCTCTTCAAACTCAAAAGTGAATTGCTTGAGTTTGCGCTGAGGGTCACAGTCACATAAGTACAAAGCCATCTGTATAAACCAATGGTGCTAATCCTAGCCTCCCCAAGTATACAACCACACATTTTTGGATTGCACTTGATATTCGGACCATTTAAACCAAAAAACAGCAACGATAAGACATGACCCTGATGGAGCCCAACACTCACAGTAAACGAATCTGACTTAACGGCACATCTTTCCTAAGCCTAGAAAGGAGAAGGACTCCTAGGGGAATAGGTGTCACTATGACAAGAATTGAAATACACACAATCCACACACACGCCTGGAAGATGTGAGCCGACTGCATCACAGCAGAGCAAAGCACGTCGCTAACCTGAACACACAAACTAAATTGAGATATGACAGAGAAGAAAGAAAAGGGAAAATGGACACCAACCAGTACACACATCATGCACCAGTCTTACGTTAGACTCAACAGAAAACTGTGTTAAAAAATGAAGGAAACGAGACACTGTGGGCACACACACAATAACTGTTCTCCTGACCTGACTGCATGTAATTTTACAGTGTAGATCGAGTGATTATAACATAAATAGTGATAGCAGAATTTATTAGGTATAATTTATTTGTCAAGAATTTTCTCCATTTATCAGTGCTCTGACTGCCTGCCCAGCACCAGAGTAATAGAGCCAACTCAGCCGTGTCTGCCCACTACTATCACAATAATTCAGCCCCATGCAGCACACATTTCAAGTGTAGGCCTTTCAGGGGTAGTGAGTTGGGCATCCTGACAGGAGAGCAGCTCACAAGTGGAGTATTGGCATTGAGGTGGCCAGCCTCGGCCATGACTGTCTGTGATGAGAATGAGTGACAAGTCAATGTCACACAGAGGGGTATTGTGGGGTGTGCACGTACAAATCAAGGATGATAATTGACGTATTTGCAGAATTAACCTGTACATCAGTTTATAAGGACCTTAGATAAATGATAAAACACCGAGTGTTGTGTTATGGATGAAATTCAGTCTGTTGTGCAAGGTAAGCATACAATTAGGCATTCCAATCAAGAGCTACAGAAAGAGCTCAGGAAGCAACAGAAAACTTTGAATATTCATTTAGTACAATAATGGAGGGAAAAATGATCAAGACAACAGGAGAATCATCGTACCTTCTTCACATGGTAGTGTCATGTCACACATAGGTGTCTCTGTTCCTAAAAAATATTAAAAGAGAAAAGAGTGAAATAAATCTGTGAGATCTCATTCTTCCTTCTTTCAGTCTACAGTGCCATGAAAGAGCTGTCTGCTTGACTGCATTATCACGTATTTCTGTAATGGATTTGGTTGGAGATTTTTGTGGAATATAACAGCTTATGGAAAAATGACAGAGAACAAATTACACGGAGTTTACAGAATCTTTCTAAATGTGCAGTTCTCAAGGATGAAATGGCTGCCCGTCGGCCTGTCTCACCCCCTTAAAGATGTGATCAGTGCAGCTGTTTAAATCACTCTCAGAAGAGGTAAGAGTATCAAGATCAGCCTGGCCAGTACAAACCAAACTTTAACCTATCTGCAAGAGTGAGAATGTCCATGGGCTGACTTAAGACGCACATCCTGCTGCAAAGAAAAGAAATTCCCCAAGGAAAACCACACTCAGTCAAGAGAAGGTCACAGAGTCCTTAACACAGCTTAGAAACTTCACTGAGTCAGAGCAGGAGCCGAATTATGAAAGATTAGTCAACTCTTCAGGGCACGTCCACCCTGTCCAAACCTCTAACAGCAAAGTTTAGAACTGAGCAAAAATGTATGAGGAATTCTGATGTGCAGGGGTCTCTCACTGCAGCTAAAGTTCACAGATCATGATTTGACCTACAGAAAGACTATCTACAAAGTTCAAAGTGTATCGCATATGGGAAAGTGTTTACTAAATAATGACTAGAAATTGAGTGATAACAAGTGTTCCTGAAAAGCACAATAAAAAAATCAGATCCTCTTTTAATGAACCAATCCCCAAGTCCTAGTTTTTTGAAAATATATCTATCTATCTATCTATCTATCTATCTATCTATCTATCTATCTATCTATCTATCTATCTATCTATCTATCTATCTATCTATCTATCTATCTATCTATCTATCTATCTATCTATCTATCTATCTATCTATTATATAGTTCCTTTCATCTATCTATCTATCTATCTATCTATCTATCTATCTATCTATCTATCTATCTATTATGCCAGAATCACAACCTTTGTCACAAATAAGCTCCACCCATTCCACAGGCTCCACCCATTCCACCTGGCTACCCTGTAGCTGTTTAAGTGACTCCACCCACCTTCTTGCCCTCTCCACAGACAGCCTATTTCTGTTTAATTATTTCTAGAGTACACTTCAGGCACACGTGGCACGCCACCCTTGCTTACTGACCCAGTCCTTTTCCCAGCGCCTCTTCCCCGTTGTGCCTCTTCCCAGTGCAGTTCCTAGCCATTCTGGCATTTGGCACACTAACTGCTGACCTCAGCCATGTCATGTACTGTAGATGTTTGTTGCTTGTCATTCACTTAAGGAAGTTTGAGACAAAAGCATTCAGAAAGGAGGAGATGCCAGCAATGCCATGAAAAGAGTAAGGACAGAATAACAACAAACCAGGGCTCACTGTCAGGGAGTATCATTATGTAACTCCATCGAGGTCCATCACTGGTTTAGAACCGGGCCATGGCAACCACAGAGATTCATGGTGGGGCTAAATTAGTCACTAAGTGTAAACTAAGAAATATCGCATTAGTATGGGCCAGCATCAGCGCTATATCACATAGAGAGAAGACAATGTACATAGTTGAAACATAATAAGAGTGTATGTATTTAATTTAATTTAATTAAGTGAAAATCACGAAAAATATCAAAAATGGAAACACCTCATTCAGAGCTTTTCAGTAGGAAATTTAATTTCTAAACTCTAACAAAAAACATAAACAGAATGACAAAATAAATATGCATACAATCAAAGTGTAAAAAATTAAAAAGTGTGATTTAAATAACGAAAATCCTTAAAACTTATCTTTAACCTCCTTAGCGTTAACCCTGAGCGTGACGCGGACTCAGAACTCTGTCTAAATACAGTGACGAGTCAGATTTAATGATCTGCTTTACAGCTGTGAGGCCACATAACGCTCAGGACAGTATTCTGCTGCCATCTAATGAATACATTCACGCTTCAGTATATCATGAATATTTCTATGCATTTTGCCACTCTAAGGTAACTGACCAATCATCATGGTGGAGGGTGAGCCTTCAACCAAAACTCATTGGAGTGGTAAAGACAGTTTTAGGACAAACTGAAAGTGAACCGTTGGTTGAATCAAGCGATAGTGATGACAATGTGAATGGCTCATCAGATGTTGACACCAATAGTGAAGCTGATGCATACAGCAGTGCACGACTTAACCAGTGAGTGGAAAAAAGGCAAAACGATTGTGATGTTCATCTCAAGGGAATTGTGGAAGTCACTAAGCGCTGTGGTAGCCCACAAATAACATAAGGGGCACGTTGATGGTGTGGATCAGGCACTGACATTCTACCATCTTATGAGCAAGAAACAGAAAAAAATAAGAAAAAGAGACCAGCATCTACTGTCCGTCTGGTGACCATCTCAAAACAGGTCACATGAAGGACGTTTGCTGAATCTGTCTCAGCACAACAGTGGACCCCAGACAGACCTTTACCACTGTATTTATGGTGATGGTTTGGTATTTCCATGTTTCTGTTACACATAATAACATATTTTGCTCTTGAAAATAATTCAGTGTGTTCTACTTGTTTTTCTGGGGGTAAACATAACAGTAAGGAGGTTAAAACACGAATGATTCAAACTTCTAAAGTCAGCGGCTATGCACGTGCTGTATGTATTTTTAAATAATTTCCATACCATTGCTGTATATCATTATAGTACTGGTATCTTCGCATGTAAGACTGTTCAGGTCTCCAAACTCAAAATGGTCGTCCACTTTTTTTGTGCAGTAATATGTCCCGCAGTCATTTTCAGTCACCTCTTCAATGGTTAACGTTAGCTTTGATGCCTCACTGGATGGTGTCATTTTATTACTGGTGAATCCATTGAGGTATTTTGGTGGTAGAAATGATTTACTGTTGTAAGTCAGAATTGCTATGGGCTTCTCCTCAGGGTGTTGTTGATACCAGGTGACGACACTGACATCCTCTAGACTGCATTTGAACTGGCTGTTCGATCCTGGGGTCATTTTGATTGAGTAGACACCTTAAGGAAAACAAATCACAGGAAAATATCAAGTTAAAATGTCATTATGATGGTCTTCACACATACCATACTGTAAATGAGTTTGCCATTGACCTTAGTAGTTTTTCCTAATCCCTTTTAATGAGGGGTGTTCTGTTGATAAGTTAGGATGGGCGTACAAAAAGTTAGAATCTGGACCCCAAAAGAAAACGGTAAGAGCTTCTGCTTCTTGCCTGGCACTCTTATGAGAGGTCTGCGTGAAGCCTTGTGTAGCTAGGATGTGTAGATCTCTCCCTTGGAGTTTGGCCTTAGCACCAGGATCAGCCTTGTAGTAAATTTTGAAGCATTCAGCTCTGACTCGTGAAGTTTTGTACCACTGGCCAGGCGAGCAGACATCGATCAGACACCTACAGTCAATGGGGTTATGTTACAGGCGGGCTTATTCTTTGTTAGGCTTCAGCCAGGAGTCTCACCGTGGACTGGGTTCAGATTCTTGTCTGGTGTCTTCTTTGTTCATTTTTGTTTCTTTTTATTATTATTTGTATTATTGTTTGTGTTTGATTTTTCTATGCATCTGAGCCTTTGTTTTGTCCACTGCAGGGATCTGCCCCATAAAGACAAAGAGTATCCCCTTGTGGTGAATACGACAGCAGTAGTGGTGTGATGAGCTCCCCTGTTCTGATTTCTTGAATGAATTACTGGATTTTTGTTCCCTTTTTTGTTTTTTTTTTTTACCATTTTTTTTGGATTTCTACTGTATATTGGGACTTGTTTGGTTTGGATTGTCTTTATTGTTACAGGCAACTCCTTTTACTCTTTGTGCACTATGAAGTATTTTTTTGTGCCACTGAGTATTTTTATAAATAAGCCTTTTTTACTTATAAAGATTTTTTGTTGTCCTCTGTCACACTAGCCAGGTTTTTGGTTATTTCCCCCTCTAGTAGGCATTTTTGGAAACTGTCCAGGACTTAAGTGCTTAGGAACTCACGAGCTTCATAACACGTTTGCTATCTTTGGTTTTTTTCGAAATGCTGTTGCATCAAGTGGATGTTGCACATTGGTGGTGGTTAAAAAGCGCTGTGAGTAGTGAGAAAAGAGCTATATACATGTAAAGAATTATCATTATTATTATGAAGAATAATGGCTAAATGTACTATATGCTGGTCACAGTTTTCCTGTTTCTTATTTTATGTAATATAACTACGTCCTTGCATTACTTGTCTCTTTACATAGTATTGAGTTTAATTTTCTGGTGTCTGGGCTTTCCCTTAAAGATAGGGTGAGAAGCTCAGAGTAGATCTGCTGCTCCTCCACATCGAGAGGAGTCAGATGAGGTGGCTCGGGCATCTGATCAGGATGCCTCCTGGACGCCCCCCCTGGTGAGGTGTTCCAGGCACGTCCAACCGGGAGGAGGCCCCGGGGAAGATCCAGGACACGCTGGAGGGACTATGTCTCCCGGATGGCCTGGGAACGCCTTGGGATTCTCCCGGAAGAGCTGGAAGAAGTGGCCGGGGAGGGAAGTCTGGGCCTCTCTGCTTAAGCTGCTGCCCCCGCGACCAGACCTCGGATAAGCGGAAGAGGATGGATGGATGGATGGATGGATGGAGTTTAATTTTCTTGATTCAGTACCACGCTACAGTTCCATATTGAATCAATGGCATATCAGTGCTCTTTCATGTCTGTTACAGTCTTTGTAACGTTACCTACTGTACTAAGTCCATTAAACCTGCTCACGAGGTGGCCTTGTTAGTTAGTCACACAACTTTGTTCTCTTTCTCTCACTCCAAGAAGCCCACCATAACTGCACTTAGTCTTAGTCTTGATCCACTGTTTGTCTGCAGCTCTGGGGTGCAACTCAACAGTGCAAATCTCCAGAGTTTGTCTCGTTATTGTAAATATACACTAAAACCTCATCAGCACTAACAGGCTGGAATTATATGAGAAGGCAACCAAAGGAGCAGATGAGATTATTTATCTGGACTTTCAGAAAGCATTTGATGAGGTGCCACATGAGAGGTTGGGCATCAAATTAAAAGAAGTGGGAGTTCAGGGTGATGTTTTTAGATGGGTCCAGAATTGGCTCAGACACAGGAAGCAGAGGGTGATGGTGCGAGGAACCTCATCAGAACTGGCCGATTGTTAAGAGTGGTGACCAGCAGGGGGCAGTGCTGGGGCTGCTGCTATTTTAAATATACTAGGGGGCTCTGCGCCCTGCTCGCTTCGCTCGCCCACCCCCGTGTTTGGTTTACTGGATATACAATTTAAAGATATTATTTTCATGGGAATTGTTACATATGCATTATTTTCACTTTAACTTGAAAAACATTTGTAAAAACAATACTTGTCCTTTATTTCCGGCCCCGTGCGTGTTTACATCTCTTTCTCGCCAGACGTATAATGCCGCTCGCGTTGTGAAGGGTTGCGGCTGAACACACGCTAAGGAGATGCTTTTGAATCATCTGCTGTCTTTCTGCTGCTGGTGAGCTGCCTGTTCTGCTTGTCTCATGTGGTTGTTTTAAGAGCTGGGAGCACATGAAGCATGTCTGCCAACAGCAATCCAACAACTGTTAGGTTAGATGTCCATGGACTTGTTTTAAATGATGGCCCACTGCCTTGTCTCGCGTGACATTGTAAAAACTATAATTGTCCTTTATTTCCGGCCCCGGGCGTGGTTAAATCTCTTTCTTGCAGGACATGTAACGCTGCTTGCGTTGTGAAGGGGGGGTATGGGCAGCTGCTGTCGATCATTTTACAGCCTGTACAGCCGCTGTCCTTTTTGCCATTTCGTGTCTCTGCTGCTCGCGTTGTGATCACTTCTTCGTGATTATAAATATACACCTGACTGAATTGTGTTTTCTTTGAAATTAATCTTCTCATTACTTTAACTGTTGCGGGACCACAGTTTCTCATAGTGTATGGTCCATTATTGTGTAAATCTACATTTTGTGCATTGAATGATGTGAATGCGAAAACACTTTGTTTTCTGCTCTTTGCCTTTTATTTCTGACCTTGCTTTGTCCTGCTATTTTTTCAATTACACCTGGTCCTGATGATTAATTTCCTTTTGTTTGCGCTAATGCAAACTTTTAGTTGACTCGTTTCATTTATAACATATTGTATTGTCCTTTATACGCTTTATATGCATTGAGACCCTTGTATCTGTGTGTGCTGCATGCCTTTACACTACTGATTTTTTTAGCTGGCCATGCTCTGATATTGCTTACAAGTTGGGCATGTCTTGCATATATCTATATATATTTTCTATATCCCACGAGACGCTCCATGGCCATTCTCTTTCTTCTCGCGGGTCTTTTATTTGTCTTCCGTGATCTTAATGTGAAGATTATGTATTGTCTCCTAGTCATTCCCACAGGATTTTTTTATAATAGAGAGATATAAATGATTTAGATAGGAATATAAGTAACAAGCTGGTTAAGTTTGCAGATGATACCAAGATAGGATGATTAGCAGATAATTTGGAATCCGTTATATCATCACAGAAGGACTTGGACAGCAGACAGGCTTGGGTAGATTTGTGGCAGATGAAATTTAATGTCAGTAAATGTAAAGAATTACACATAGGAAGTAAAAATATTAGGTTTGAATACACAATGGCGGTCGGAAAATCGAGAGTACACCTTATGAGAAGGATTTAGGAGTCATAGTGGACTCTAAGCTATCAACTTCCCGACAGTGTTCAGAAGCCATTAAGAAGGTTAACAGAATGTCAGGTTATATAGCACCTTGATGTGTGGAGCACAAGTAACAGAAGGTTATGCTCAACCTTTATAACACACTGGTGAGGCCTCATCTGGAGTCCTGTGTGCAGTTTTGGTCTCCAGGCTACAAAAAGGAGCACAAGAGAAGGTCCAGAGAAGAGCGACTAGGCTGATTACGGGGGTCTACAGGGGTTGAATTATGAGGAAACTTTAAAAGAGCTGAGCCTTTACAGTTTAAACAAAAAAAGATTAAGAGGTGACATGATTGAAGTGTTTAAAATTATGAAGGGAATTAGTACAGTGGATAGAGACTTGTATTTTAAAATGAGTTCATCAAGAACACGGGAACACAGTTGGAAACTTGTTAAGGGGAAATTTCACACAAAGAACGATAGACATTTGGATTAAGCGACCAAGTAGTGTGGTAGACAGGAGGACTTTATTGTCAGGCTTAAGGTTAGTCGTGATGGTATTTTATAATTAGAAATTAACTGGATAGGACAAATGAGCTTATTGGGCTGAATGGCCTGTTCGTCCAGATTGTTCTAATGTCCTAATTCCCAGTGGACAGCACACTGTAACTGACCTTCTGTGACAGAATTACAGGCAACGTCTAAGTAAAGAACAACATTAAAAATAACTAGTGGGTCATTCATTATTACTTCAGTCACGGAGGGTTTCATGAAACACTCGCTAATTAAAGAACAATCTTAAGTACAAGCGAACGACTAGCATTGCAACACCTTCAGGAAATGAACCCCAGGACTGCTACTGTTTCCCTGCTTACCCACTAAGGCCAATAAACTTGTAGAGCTGCTCTACACAAAGATCATCTCTCCTCCATTGTGACCTGAAGTTTCTACAGGGCGCAGCCCCGTGGGTTGCATCAGGGACACAAGCTTGGGGCTTAGAAGCTCAAACATGTTGGGGTTCGAGGCCACCGCCAGGGGGCACCTGGACAGCTCTGGTAACAAAATCTACAGCACTTATGCCACACCCAGAAGTGCTGCCGGAGGTTAATCGGGAGCACTTGGACCACTTCCGGGTGCAGTATAAGAGGGGCTGCCTCACTCCATTCACGGAGCCGGAGTGGAAGAGGACGGAGCTTGAGAGAGAGGAGTGGAAGCGGCAGAAGAAAAGAAAAAGAAAGAGGAAAGGACAGGACTGAGCATAATTGAGGGTTGGTGCACAGTGTGTTGTGTGCTGAAAGTACTGTGAATAAATAAGATTGTGCATTTGAACATTCTGTGTCTTTGGTGTCTATCTCTAGCCGGGCTGGTCGTCTACAAAATAAATATTGTTGTTGTATCTATCTATCTATTATACAGTGCCTTTCACATACAATACAATACAGTTTCTGATTTTGTATAGCTCAAAATCACACAAGAAGTGCCACAATGGGCTTTAACAGAACCTCCAGCCTTGACTCTCTAAGAAGACAAGAAAAACTCCCAAAAAAAAAAAAAACTTGTAGGGATGAAATGGATGAAACCTCCAGAAAGGCAGTTTAGAAAGAGACCCCTTACCTGGTAGGTTGGTCGTGCAGTGGATGTCAAAGAGAAGGGGGATCAATACAATACACAGAACAGAACACAAGTAATCTTCAACACAATAGAATTACATTGTACAGAGCAGAATTTAACAGTAGATGATGTCCCAAAATATGATTTGGATTTGTTTAGAGTCCTGGAGATCTAAGCCATCAGGCTGCCTCCCCCTATTGGCCATTCGACAACTGAAACGGTGCTGGGCCACGGAGGTGAGGGTTAGTATCCAATTCTAACTATCATGTTACTTATGTTTTAGTGCTAATGACTAACAACAGAGATGCAGTCTCTACAGTTAATCAGCAGCTCTAGTCAGGGTGAGCTAAACTAAAGTCGTGAGGATTTAAAAGCTGAGACTGAAGAGGCATCTCTTATAGTGGCAGGCAGACCAGTCCACAGTTTAGGGGCCCTTTAACTAAAAGCTCGACCTTCCACTGTTATTTTATTAATCCTTGGAATCGTAAGCAGACCGGCATCATGAGATCTTCATGTGGAGTTATGTGTTCGTATTTTCTTGTTCTTGTAATAATTCTTGCAGCCTCATTTTGGATTAACTGGAGGTTGAATAAAGAACAGTTTGAACAGCCAGTGAACACCGCATTGCAGTAGTCAATCCTACTAGA
>NW_024378570.1:0-15401 GCF_016835505.1 Polypterus senegalus
ATCCAATTTCGGTATTTGTCCTTTTTAGTTCACCCCAGGAATATGGTTTACCCATTTTTATGGAAAAAGTATCCATTAGGATGTAGTCGTTTTATATACTTAAGTAAGAAATTAAAAAACAGAAAAGAAATTTAAAATAGCTTGACTTCAATATACAGTTTTTTTAGTGTTACTAGTTTGCTTCATCAAAATTTGATTATCATTATTTCTTTTAATCAGGTTGATTTGTAGGATTTTGTGTTCAAGTTCATTCCGTGTTTGTCAATCGTTGAAAGATGACAGGTTTATTATCGATTGTTTTACGATAAAAAACAGCTAATCTCTTCTTTATCTGGACCTGCCACTGCTGAGGTTTGCATATGTACTTTTTTGGCGGGACAGTTTTTTCAACTGAAAACTTTTTTTCCCGCAGTAGCGGGATTTGAATATCTATCAGGCCTTCATATTTTTGCTGCCTTTTCAATTGTAGGGGTTTTGTTCAGCTCTTTGGAACTGTTGATTTTATCTGTGCCGGTAGTTCGGGCCCCTTTTCGGTGTACATGCATCGATTCCCCCAGCTGTGTGGTGCCATCTGTCGATGCAGGGTGATTTAATTACCTTAGTCCTGGCATAAAACTTTCTTGAGTTTGCTGAGTTTGTGTCAAACACCACCCTGACCATCTCATCTTCCTTCCTAACACAGTCCTTCACCGGGGAATTTACCGTGGCAGTTTGCTATTGGTTTCCCGGGGGGTGGGTACAGCGCACCTAAATTAAAACGATTTCACCTGTCTATGAACTTAATTTAAATTATGTTTACATCGTGTTTGTTTCGGTAGCAGAACTCAGGAATATGGTTGTATATGCCCCCTTTTCGCTTCTTATTGTTTGCTGCCTTCTCAATTATATAATGCATGTTGTCTTCAAGCTTTTTGAGGTCTTCCTGGTTTCTATGTACTGCGTGATTACTGGGGGGCATGATGATGTCCGAAACTCCACCCTCCGGCGTTGAAGCTCATCTCCATTACAGTAAATGGAGAAAAAATGCTTAGTTATGACTATTCGCTAGAATTTCGATATAAAACCTGCCCAACTTTGTAAGGAAGCTGCAAGGAATGAACCTGCCAAATTTCAGCCTTCCACCCACGGAAGTTGGAGAATTAGTGATGAGTGGTGAGTGAGTGGGGTGGTGAGGCTTTCCTTATTAGTATAGATATATATATATATATAATAAAAAGAAAAGATATAGATATAAAGTATATATATATAGATTTAGATATAGATAGATATATATATAGAGATATATAGATATGACAACAACACTCATATCAAAAACAAAACAATTACATTAACAATCATGTAATGTTATTTTTAAAATTTTTCCTTTTCTTTTTCATAACTTCTTTAACACACTACTTCTCCGCTGCGAATATATATACAAGAAGGGCGGCACGGTGGCACAGTAGTAGCACTGTTGCCTACAGTTAGGAGACCGGTTCTTCGGTTCCTCTGCATGGGTTTGCATGTTCCCCCTTATCCGTGGGTTTCCTCCGGGCGCTCCAGTTTCCTCCCACAGCCCAAAAGACATGCAGGTTAAGTGGATTGGCGATTCTGATTGGCCGGGGTGTTTGTGTGTTTTCCTGCGGGGGGTTGGCACCCTGCCGGGATTGTTTCTGCCCTGTGTTGGCTGGGATTGGCCCCAGCAGACCCCCATGACCCTGTGTTGGATTCCACAGGTGGTATTACAATGGATGATTTTGTTGTCATTTTTCTTTCTCCCTTTATTGTTAGTATTTATAGCAGTTTAGTCAAGACAATTTTATTTCTAGAAGTGCTTTAAATAGATTCTTACTTCTTTTATATATATACACATAGACATGCAAATTAGGTGCATTGGCAATCCTAAATTGTTCCTAACGTTGCTTGGTGTGTGTGGGTGTGTGTGTGTGTGCCCTGCGGTGGGCTGGCACCTCCTGGGTTTGTTTCCTCCCTTGCACCTGGTTTTGGGTGGGGTTGACTCCAGAGACCCCAGTGACTTAAATTTTGGATCTAGTGGGTTGGATTTGATGGATGTTAATTCAATGAAACAAATATATGCAGTGTAATGGACATTCCAGGCATGGACAGGCGTCTGACAGGAAAGTTTATAGACCATTCCTAGTTTGTTAAAGTTTGTTGGCGGGAATGTGTCTTGTGTAGCCCTGCCAATGATTGGATGTAGCGACCAAGGAATGCCAGTCTTGTGCCTAGAGAGACCCGATTGGGCCAGAGGAGTGGCCCACAGAGGCAGAGCAAAGTGGGGCTGATGACAGGTAAGCCACTGCGTCTCCTCTCGTTCGCAGGCTTCAGGACTGGAGGGTCCTCGGCCCCAAGTGCCTTTTTCAGGTGTGGGTGATCTTGTGATCCTCCCAAAGGGGACAGCTGAGGGGAAGGCAGTCGCGTGGGAGCGTCGCTCAGCGGAGTGATGGGCGCTGAGCCTGACAAAACCAGGAAGGTAGGTTGTACCATCCGTAAAGCATAAAGGGGATCTACGACACGGCCGCAACTTTATTAAGGAGGGGCCGGTGGTGCAGACAACCCGGCGGGGCAAGGAGAGCGAACCGAGGGACTGGTAGGACAGGGGCTGATGGTGCCCTGGTCCTGCCCTCGCATCAAGCCAGCAGTCTCCGGTGCTCTGCAGGATGCAGATTGGGCTATTTGAGCTTTGCATGCTCAGACCCAGACCGTAATGCGTCAAGAGAAGGAGGAACCAAGGGGTGGAATGCGGTTCCTCGATGGAAGAAGCGCTTTGCTAGAAAGCGACCTCTGAGAAGGCCGCCTGCGAGGACTGGGAATCCCATGGGCGGCGATCCACCGAGCGGTCGCTGAAGCGAGAGGGACGGAGCATGGAACTCTGCGGAGGACCAAGCAGACAAGTCATGGGCTGTCGGAGGGCGAGAGCACTCGGTACAGAGTGTCCGACAGTGCTTCGCCCTCCTTTCTTAGGTCCAAAGCACCAGCAGGCGCTGAGCCACGGTTTGGGACCTGACCCTCCTGGAAGCGAGCCGCTCGCTGAGGCTTCAGCGAGGCCTGAAGGTGACCCAGCTGGTGGGGGAGGCAAAGCGCACAGACCAGAGGCGCATTGGCGTCGGAAGAGTGCAACAGATGTCCCAGGTGCCGTTGTTGGACCTGGGGACATATGGACTCTCTGGGGACTGCTGCCCTTCGGGGTGTCGCTCGGACCTCAGTTTGCTTGCGGTGGGGCACTGTGGGCTTGTGCCTCCTCCAGACCGCGTGGGGGCGTCCGTCTGGTTATGTTGGGGTTCGGACAGGCTTGAGCCCAGCCTGTAGGGACCCGGGCCACCACCAGGTGGTGCCCCGTGCGGATTCTGGTCGGGAGGCTGAGCCGCGGGATGCCCAGGAGGACCAGAGGAGGCTTTGCCTCCTCCAGACCGCAATGAAGGCGTTCGCCCTGGTTGTATTGGGGACACGGGGTAGAGGGCTTGGAACCCAACCCTGTAGGGGCCTTGGACCAGGCGGGACCCAGGTGCCTGAGGAACCCTGGAGCCCAGCACTTCGCACACCGGAAGTCTGGGGGGAAAAAACCGGAGACAGATGGCTCTGGTGCCTCACTACGCAGGGTTCAAGAATGAGGAAGATGGCACTGAGTTAAGTTAGGCTTCCAGTATAGATAGTCGGTGAAGGAGAGTCAAGGGCAATAGAGACTTGGAGGCCTGGACATTTTGGGGGAGGTGCTGAGCTGGGGTGCATGGAGCACTATTTATATATAAATAATTTGTGTAAATAACGTGTGTGGGTGAAACTGTGTTGTCACTCTGCTGGTCGGTCCCAGTTCACAATATATATATTGTTACGATGTTTGAAGGATTTTGGGGCTAGTGTGCCCTGTACTTGTCACTAGCAGTAATACCATTAAAGCATAGCAGTTAAGTACAAGGAGAATCTTGCTTAGGAATTTGGATATTTCCTTTTTTTAATTTTTAATTATTTCAAACATTTAGATCATAAGTGGAATGGAACTCCTTAAATGAATAATTTTTAGTTGAATTAGATTGCTTGTGAAACAAGTGGCTAAGGTGCATTTAGCATTAGTTTAATACTAATTCCATACATTTTATGTCGATGAATAAGTCAATTATTGAATGTGATAATTGTAATACACCATGATAGTAATATAGTCCTACTGGCTAAAAGCATCAACCTAAAAGATTAGATTAATAATTTGCTTTTTAGTGTGAGTATTTAGAAGTTATTGGCAGCTTTGCTTGCTGTTTAAAAGTTAGTTGTAGCATTATTGCAGTGAAATTTTTCATTGGGGTTCATAGGACAGCATTCTATCAGAATGATTGGATGTGGAACCATATTGGAATGGTGGTAAGAAATAAGCAGCTACCCCAGTGAGCATTTTGCATATCAGCATGAACCCTAGGAGAAAATGTTTTCCCTTTGATTTATTTTCTTAATTCCAAATAAAATATCATATTGTGAGATGGAAAGCAAGAATAAAAGATTATTCAAAATGTGATTAGTTTATGTAAAGTGATAAGTAAATGTAAGTTTAGTGAAAATGGGGGCACATGTCACCTGGATTGGCTCTTTGAAAAGTTTCTCTTTGAACTAATTCTGCTCTGGCATCATGCTCCATCTTTGAAAAATTTATCTTTTAGTGAACCCCTAACAAGGGAAGACCTGATAGCTGCTCTAGGCTTTGAGTCTTGTGCTAAACTATGTGAAAATAATAAACTACACAAGCATGTACACTGATGATTTAAAGGGACAGTAGAAGAAATGCAGAAATGTACAACATGCAGATGAATGGGCTTAAATATTATTGCAGATGGTCAACAGAGACTTTAAACTGGTGACATTCTTATTGTTTTGATGAAGCAATAACATTCACTGTAAATGTCAGGTAAAATGGAAAATCTTTAGAATTTTTTGAAATCAAAGGGATGGTACACTCAGACCTGTTATAAGACCACACCTGGAGTAATGTAAATACATTCCATGCAAATCAGTTACATGAAATCGGTTGGAGATGCTCCTACAAATAAACATCAGTACAATATAAACATCATTTCTTAAAAGGGACCTAAACAACTAATTTAACACAAACACACTTTTTTAAAATTTTGTGAACAGCTGTTAATGTCAAGAAAATAAATGTTGACCTCCAGCTTATGAATTACAAAATTTTTAAAGCCTAGTAGTTCAGGGGCCTTTTTGACTCAAGGGTTTTTCTAGAGACAGGAAGTAAGCAGCAGTAGACAAGGTGTGACATTTAAACATATGGTTCTACATTTCAATCTGAAAAAACGAGCAAATCAACATTAAAAAAGTGGCAACCAATGTTTTTTAAAAACAGTCCAATGACTCTGTCTAGCTACTTCTTGTTTTCCCAGCCAGGAAATTACCATATTAAACTGTGTCTCTCTCTGAAAGAACAGGATTGCTGACCTTTCTTGATCATAACAAAATTTATTTAGAGTGGAAATAACTTCCATGAACATGAAATAAGTGTGTACAGTTCTGATAACCACTTTCAAAATGAAAGAGCAGCTATAGGAACTGTGCAGAGAAGAGCAGCCAAGTTCAGTTTATGACAACAGGTATTTTCTTGACTGGCTAGGAAATTAAACATCTTTGGTCTAAAGCAAGAAACTATGTAGATGGGAACCTAAGCAAGATTCACAAGTACATTGATAAAGTTGAACCTGCGGGAATTCATTTAATTTAATATAGAATCACATAGTTGAGAAAACAGGTGAAAGTTCAGGAGGTGTACAGATACTATTGAAGCCAGGAAGCCTTTCCTAGAAATTTTAAAAAATCTGGATAAGATACTTGGGAAAAAACTTATCTTTCAGTTAATCAAACAATCCTAAAGAACTGAGTGGTCATTACTTGTTTTTTAAAACTTTTTTAAAGTTCCAATCAGATAAAAAAAGTTGTCAAGTTCGAAGAAGTGAAAAGTATTTAATGAGCACACATTGTCTACAATTTTATCGGTTTTATCTTCCACCTTTGGTTATCATGCCCAATGTGAGTTTTAAGGAGGCCTCTGTATTTTTCTACATTATTAGGGGCTCTGTCTCTCAGGTCAACACCCAACATTTGAAGCATTTGGGCATTTGTCTTACAGTGGGCAAAATTCTCAATACCGCCTACACAATAAGAGGCAGAAAATAAAATAAATATTGAAATAAATATCTAGGTGTTTAAACTGTTGCTTTACAAGAAAAACTTGTCCATGCCTATTCCCAATACTTTTCCAAACATATAAAAAGGTTTACAGGTTTATATATTTCAGAAATCACCAGTTATTCATTCTTTAAAACCCAACCACCCGGTTTCTAAACCCCTGTTTCCTAAAAAAGGGTTAACACCATCTGCACAGGATGCGGTCTTTAAACCCACCCTAATCATCAAAGTTCTAAACAACGTTTAAAGTAAACCCTTCCCCCATCCTTTAAAATAAAAAAAAAAACTTCAAAAAAAAAAACCTTCTTAAACTAAAAAAAACAAATTTATTTTAAAAAAAATTGAACAGCAAAATGGACGATAAAAGCAATGTGAAAAGGGGAATTGGTAGGTCTTTTAGAGAATTTTGGGGTACCCCAGGCTCAAATTGTGTTTCTGTTCATATTTTTTCCCCGCTCCCACAGAAAAAGGGGAACACCCAGAGGAAGAAGCCTGGCATTCTTCCTCCCTACAGCTGCTCTTCCCTTCTGGTGGGAAATGTTTTTGACAAAAAGTGCCATTTTAAAACCAGACTAGGAAGAATGGAAATGCTCCGCTGCTTTTGTTTTCTACTTTAAACATCGGGACCCAAATGTTTGAAACTGTTTACTCAAAGGTCTCCCATCTGCAGACCGAAACCAATGCCTTTTGTCATTTACAAATGTTACCAACGGGATTTCTTTTAACTCTAAATTCATAACAAAATCTTGGAAATGATTTGCATAACTTTGTTTAAAGCAAATATTGATAAGTTGCTAGTAGCCACACTACAGTATATTGCTAGTCTCATCCTAAAAACAAAATAAATTTTTTGGCTTTTTTATGTAGGTAATTGTTGAATTTGTTAACGTATTAAATTCATTCATTTATTCTCATAAAGTTGCCATTCGCTGGCATGCTTTAACGATTTAATGAAGCTTTTCTAGAGATTACCCTAATAAACACGGGAAGAGAAAGAAACTGGCACAAAGACAATGGAAATTTTTTAAAAAAGGCACCAAAATACTAATTTATTATATTTTATTTTTTGATTTTGAAGAGCTCAATAATTCCGTTTTAATGTTGTATACAAAATAATGAGCTTTGTGCTTACTGCATGATGAATCCATTGACTATGACAATATTCCAAATTCCACCTAATTCAAAATGTAAGCTGATTCTTGTCAATGAGTTATAAATCAGACAGTGGTTTAAATGACAATCTGAAAGACAAATAGGAAGATTTAAGACCACTGTAGCCAGTTATTTAGGATTATTCAATTATGTTTGATAAACAAATAATACTTAACTACAGGTATTATATTGACACATGTATTTTCTGTTTTTGCTTTTGCATTGAACATTCATAAACATAAGGTAGTGGGAAATGATTCTCTGTGAAACCTCAGTATTGTTTTGCAGAGCATATCTCACAGAGGAAGAGTCTAGACCAGCAGTGCAGGATGCTGCTCACTGGCTGTGTGTTGAATTCCTCTAGACAGTTTTCAAAACAAAGGCACTTTAGTATCATTGCTCAAAACAGAAGCATTTTATTTTTTTATTTATTTTTTTTATTAATTTTATTACAATCCATACATAGCAATCAAGTTTTTACAAAAAAAAATTATGTTAAGAACATGATCCCCACCCTGGGGAGAGAGAGAAACAAACGTTTTAAAATTTTTAAGCTTTGTAAAAAAACCTAAATTAATAAATTCTCTGTCTTTATAATCTTATTTTAAAATATTACTGATTAGATCCCCGCCATGTTTTGAAAAAATCTTAAGGATCCCCTAACTGGAGTATTTGATTTTTCCAATTTCAAATAGTATAACACATTAGTTTCCACTGACTTAAAAGAGAGAGTTTGGGTTCTTCCAGTTTATCAGAATAAGTCTGCCTGCCAACAGTGTAGTGAATGCAATCACAATTTGTTTGTCCTTCTCCACTTTAAGCCCCTCTGGAAGAACCCCAACCACGCTGTTAATGGGTTAGGAGGATTGTGAGTCCAAGGCTGTCTGAGAGGTAATTAAAAATTTGAACATGGACCTAGTGAGGCTGGGGCTTGGTTGCAGTTTGAGGTTGGATCATGCCCTGGAAACTTTTAGAGTTTTAAGTGAGACGATTGCTCGATATATAATTTTGAGTTGTATAATTGTGCTTTGCATATGGGGGCTTGATGAATTCTCTGCATTGCTACTTTCCACCTTTTCATATATTAATTGAGAGTTTTCCCAGTGTCCTCTTGGATCTTGAAAGGAAGGTTTAAATGATTTTATATATTGAGATGAGTCTAATTCCTTAAAATTGAGCAATATTTTTCCAGCTGATGAGGGGCAGATGAGGAAAATCTGAAGGTCTGTTTACAGAGTTTTTGATTTGAAGATGTGAAGAATGTGTAGCTGGAATTTATTCAATTAATTGTTCATAGGATTGCAAGGCGTTGTTTTATAAAGATCTAGGTATTCCTAATTTTTTCAGATATTAAAATGCATATGTTTGTGAGAAGTTGAAAGGTGGTTCTCTTGCGGTGCCACAGATGAAGCTACTCCGTCTTAAAACTTCACATTGGTTCAGATTCTAATGATGTGGGCCATTGGATTATAATGTATATCTGATGCGTAGGTTTATTGGGCAGGCAGGAATACAAAGAAGTCTACAGGATTTTATTCTATTGCGGTCCATGCCTGTGTATGTTCTTCTATTTGTGTCCAGGTTCTTATGCCTAAATATTTGCAGCCTAATTAAACTGGAAGTTAGTGAACAGCAGCTTCTGCTTTGCTTGTAGAGTCACTCTTTTGTACGTGATGTTTGAATTCCAAATAAATGAGGTCTTGTGAAGTCTAATTGTTAGAATGATTTATTAATGATAGTTGGATGTTTGAAAAAAAAACTTAGAAGAATATTCATCTGCTGTAACAGTTGAATTCTTCCAGCTAGTGTGAATGAAGGGACCAGTCTAGAAGGTTGTTTATTTTACATGCGGTTAAATTTGTTGATATGAAGCTTTATGTTTATTTTTACCCTAGGTATTTAAACTGTTCTGCAATATAAAAGGTTGGGGGGTCTAATCTAATATTTAGCTAAATTCACTTTAAAGATTACTTTTATTCAGAGAATATAGAAAAGCTTTAAATTCATGTGCAGTCACTAAGACTGCAAACAGAATTTTCTGTTCGTATACAGTACATATCATCTGCATATAATGAGATTTTCTTTATCCTTCCTAATCCCTTTTATCTGATCAGTTTGCAATGTATTGCCAGTGGTTATTCATCATGACCGTGTTGCTGTGAGGCATCCTTAACCGGCACGTCTAGTTTGAATAGTCTGGAGCAAATGTTTTGATGCAAACTGAACTTCTGGTTAGTATCATAATTTATACAAAAAGTTGAAACCAAACTTCTCAATATAGTAAAAGGTATTTCCATTCAATCATGAATGTTTTCTGCATCCAATGATAATAATATTTCTGGGTGTTCTTTGTTTGAGATATTAATTAAACAGGCGTCGAAGATTTGAAGATAATTATTCTAATAAATCCAGTTTGGTTTGTGATGTTACTGGGGAGCATCATCTTCAAACTATGATTTAGAAAGTATTTTAACGTGTTTTTCAGGTGAAATTTGGGCTGATGATGCACATTGTATAAGTCCTTATTTTGTTTTGGAAAGACATGGTCAATCTTGGTGAAAGGTTTGTAAGAAAAACAGAAGTTTTAAAACATACTTACATATTGCATGCCAAACTCTCAAGATTTTTAAGTCAAGCTGTATCTTTTTTAAACAGATTACGATCCAAACCAATTCAAAAAATTATTTAGCACCCAAAGTTGAATGCATATAGGATCATAGTGTTTCTGACCAAAGATGTGTCATGAATGTTTGCATAACTAGAAAAAACATTTACATATCACATTGGAAGACATGATGGAATACCCCGGGGCCAAAAATAGAAAACAACCTTAGATGCAGATTTTATTGCAGACTCCCCTTTTGAGCTATTATCAAATTAAAGTTTAATTGCTAAAATGCATGTCTTTGGGATACATACACAGGAAGAATGCCCAAGCACCCAAAGTGGTCACCCGGGGGGAATTTCCCCGGACTTAAATTTTTGAGGAGGCCACTGTGCCACCATGCAAAAAATTCAAAAAACAGTTTAAAACCCACTTTTCCCCTTTTTCAGTTTCCCTTTTTGGGATTTAAACCCAAAGGGGTGTAAAAAGGATATCAGTTCTTTAATCCCCCTTCAAATGAAAATTAATAATATACATTAAATATTTTCTTCAATGCATAAAATATTTTTTATGTTCGAACCATCAGATTTTTAAGGACCACATTAAGCAACTGGGGGAAATTTTGATAGCATCTTAAAATTTTTGAAAAAAGAAATGTTAATGGCAAAAGGAAAGCCCCCCGGATAAAAAATGACTTGTATGTGAGTCACCTATAACTTTGAAAAAAACAGATTTGATATTACATTTTTTTAACAAAGTTTCAAAAATTTTGGGCTGGCGGTAACACCTAAGATATTAACCTTTTTGTTGGAGATATAATGCAGACAGGAATACACAACTGCACGAGTAAAAGGTTTTTTGAAGTCATGAATGTAATAATCTGGGCTTAAACTGAAGACTTTTTTTTACACCTTTTTCCTTTGGGCTAGGGTGCAGGTGCCACCTAGAAAGGTGTTGAATCAAGGCCCGACACCATGCAGGGGGAAAATTTATTTTTCTCAAACTAAGAAAAAATTAAGTCACTAATCAAATAAACGCATTTCTTTTTGGGAGGAAACATGAGATTATGGTTTAAATTTAAACCCTGCCCGGAATCAGTCATACAAACAACTGATCATTATGACTTTGAAAAATTGGATCATTTTTCTTTTAAAATTCAAAAGTTTTGGGGAAAGTTTGCCATACAAATGTAAATGGATGAAAACAAAAAAAAGATAGAAAGTTCCCTTTTCTTTATAAAAAGATCTTTAAAACCAACAAAACATGCCCAAAAAAGGGCTAGATATCAGTTCCAATTAATCAAATGTTTCCGTGCCCACCAAAAAAGAAAAGTGGGGAAATCCAAAAAGGGTCAGTGGGCAATCCTATGACCATGGACTGATGATTCCCATTGTCCATTATGATGTCTGCAATCTATCCTCTTAAAAAAAAAAAAACTTTTTTTCTTAAAAAAAAAAAACCCTTTTTTAAAAAAAAAGGGGGTTTTTTTTTTAAAAAAAAAAAATGAATCGGGGGGTTCCCAAACATTTAAAATTTTTTCAGATTTTTTTTTTGTCTTTCGGGGCAAGGGGGGTTGTTTTTTTCCAAAAACCAAAAAATAAAATAGAAAAATTTTTTGGGAATTTTTCCAAAAAAAAAAAAAAAAAAAAAAAAAAAAAAAAAAAAAAAAAAAAAAAAAAAAAAAAAAAAAAAAAAAAAAAAAAAATCCCAAAGGTGGGCAAAAATTGTTTAATGCCCCCAAAAATGGGGAACCGGGAGGGGGAATTTTCCTATTGTTCCCATTTTTTTGATGTCTGCAATCTATCCTTGGACTAGGCGCTTGGCTTGGCTGAAGTAATATGGAATGTCATGGAAACATTAGGTCATTTTCAGCCGGTCCCACCCTTCCATGGGACGATAAGCACCAGAGGCATCAAGATGAAGCAGTAAACGGTGTGGGATATTCGGGCCCAAAAAGCCAAAAGGACAAAGAACAGATTGAACAGATGATATAACTAGCTCAAAGACAACCTTCAAACAAGGGGGGTCGTTTCTAAATAGCAGACCACAATCGCATTTCCAGTAAAACTATAGATTGTAATATTTCACTTCCGGCTGAACTCTTTCATGAAAAATGAGCGAGGGACAGCAGCTGTTTGACAAAAAACTCGGGGTAACCGGGACAGTAGGGGAAAAATCTTGACGCTCATTCCCCTTAGTTATCAATTTATCTAATCTGTATGAAGAACCCCCCAGTAATTTTTGAGCCCAAAAATGTTCTTTTGCTCTAAATGGAAAGCATTTCATTCACCCCGTCCTGTTAAAAGGTGAAAACCCTCCCCAAGTCATAAACATATTTTCATACAAACCTTATGTATTACATAAAATATTCATTCAAACCTTCTTCTAATTAAAATTTTCTGAAAAACTATACTTTTTTTTCATCCATTAAAATTCATGAACTTCCCCAAAGATCATTTCGAGAGATGTCCTAGCAGTACTATAAAGGAACAATAAAAGGGGCGGGGTTTCCCAATTCATTCAATAAAATTTATGCATCCTTGCACCCATTTTAAACCCCAAATGTTTGAGAAGTGGGGGGGCTGAAACACTCCATAAAATTGGAGAAAAAAAAAAAAACGGCCCCAGGGTGGAAAAATTGGGTTTTTTTATTTCCCGGGATTCCATTTAAAATAATTTACAAAGATATTGAATTTTTATAGCAATTTAATCCAAAAAAAGGGCTTAATTTTAAATACTTACATTATTTTGTTGCAATGTGGTTGCATTTTTTCATGTAACCCCCAAAAAGAAATGTTGTTTAATGAGTCACAGATACACAATGTAGGGGTTCTGTTACACCCTACAAAACAATATGGTGTTAAATTTGTCCTGTTTTAAAAAATTCTGACAAAAATACACCTCACCCCAACTTTGGTCTTTTTTTTTCCTTCCTTTTAAAAAATTTGCAAAATCACATTCAAGAAGATATTTTTAATAATGTCAAGCAAACATCCAGTGACTCCATTCATTCATTTCAAATTGGAACTTTTTCTTCTATTAAAACTTCACTTTTTGATCAGAACCAATTTTGGTAGGTACAGATACATAAAAATTTTTTTCAATCAAGGAACTTTGTCATTAAAGGGGAATCTTTAAGGAAATTTCAAAAAAAAAAAAAATTTTAAAACTTAGGGTAGCTAAAAAATTTTCCTGATCCCCCAGTTTTTCTAGTTTTGTTTTTAAAAGCCCCAGGAATTGGAGGGGGCAAAAGCTATGAATAAAAAAACTTGACACTGAGAGGAAATAAAAAACTAAAATCATTTTTTTAATTCAGGATCTCAGTAGCATAAGGTAATGAAGCAATGATTAATTGCCAATGTGGGGAGCTGTGACAGTGAAAAAAAGACAAAAACACACCCCAAAACACACACCCCCCACCCAGCTACTGGGCTCCCCCATTTGAAGTGCCTCTTTTGTGTCTGTATTTCTGTTATTTTGCTTTACCACTATAGAAAACAACAACATAAATAGATTTTTGATAAGAACTGTGTAAGGATATACAGCATGTTAAAAAATGCAGCTATTTTTTTTCTTTGTATTTCCAGGTGAAGTAATGTTACATTTTTTTAGTTAATTGTTTAGGTGGATGATGTCAGCCTTCCCCGTGCATCCACTGGTATTGGGCGATTTACTGATTCAGGTGTTTTTATCGAAATCTGTTCTCCAATGGGTCTTATTATCAGATCTCCCCAAAGGCGTCCCTTTTTTGGGTGATATACCATTTGTTAAAACATATTTTTCAGTTCACATTTTTTGGGATAGCTGTTTTTCTTTGGGCATTTTCCCTAAAACCTGAATGCTGAAAAACAGGACTACCGCCCGCCAAAAAAAAATCCGTTTACCATTCTTTGATGCCATTGAATCCCAAATTTAATCTGATGCTGAAAAAACTTTTTCCCCCTTCGTCAGGTTATGTTTTTTTTAAAAAAAGGGTTTTGTTTATGTTTAAAAAAGTTTAATTCTCTCTGCATTAGACACATATTTAAATATGACTAAAAGGTTTTTAAGACTTTTAATTGTAGACAGTTCATTGTAAAAGAAACTTGCTGTCTGTTAACCAGATTAAAAGAAAAACCTCTGCTTTTGTTCAAAAAACATCAACCCTACATTGAGCTCCGCCTTGATGAGGTGTTGGGTTTTTTTTTAAAAAAGTGACACTCTTTGATGTCCTTTTTTCCTATCCAGTTTTAAAAAATTCACCATGTTGTCTCTGCGTGTATGTCTGTTTTGCAGAACCAGAGTGCCCAGAGTGGAATAGACCTAGGACTCTGGAGCTGTGAGGCACCACTAATTACTGTATTCTAATAAAGCTATAATCATAATAAAAATTAAAAGATAACTTTATTTAATTTTTGGATCACAGATCGGGGAAAAGTTATTAAAATTTAAACATACATTTCCTTCTTTATTTTAGGGTATTATTATATTTAAAAATATCAGTAATAAAATAAATGGTGCATATGGAAAAATAGAACAATGACAAAATAAAAAGAATGTTTGATTTGTTTCTGTTGTTACATCTAAAAGCTATTTTTGTGCTGTATTATTAGAATTCAATATGAATCCATATCACAAGAAATATTTTTCAGAATATTAGCCTGTTGTCTGTGGTGGCTGGGCCCTGCCCTGTTTGTTCCTGCCTTGCGGCCTGTTTGGGTGGATTGGCTCCAGCAAACCCCGTGACCTGTAGTTAGGGTTTTGGTTGGATAATGGTCTGTTGTTGATGAATATCAAACTTGCAACCCTGGCTAGCTTTCATAAATTAATTTAAATTTTAAAGGATATTCAATTAAATAAGTAGTTAACCAGTTAGCTAAATGTTGTTAAACAAATCCCCATATCACAAATATTTACTATGATCATTGCCCTCCTGCTGTCTTTGAAAAAGTTTAATAGTTGCAGATACTTGCCAATTTTTTCCCTTAAATATACATTTAAGTAAGATTTTTCTGCTTAGACTGTTCTCACTTTAGAAAGAATGGCTAGTTAAACACAAAAAAAAAGTGCATGCTTACGGTCCTTCAGTTTAAAATCATCGTGAAATAATGCCAAATCAGAAAGGGGCCTCTTAAAAGAGAATCTGAACAAGCACAAGCTCAGTTGCCTGGAAATTCCTGTTAATGAGAAGTAGTATTGATTTTTCAAAGAAATGTTCAGGTTACTAGGTTATGAAACAGTCCTGTAGAACAATGAAGATGATGATGATATCTTTTTCCAAGGGAAATACAAAAATTAAATAAAATAAAAAATACCGTATACAAAAAGCTGAACCTAAAACCTGCTGTCATCTAAAACAATGTTAACCATTTTTTTTATATTTTAATATGTCAATTTATTTTTGGTTTCTTTTTTAAATTTTTACCCTTTTTTTTGGCTTTTGGGCCAAATTTTTTTTTTTTTTTTTTTAAAAAAAAATATTTGG
>NW_024378571.1:0-17209 GCF_016835505.1 Polypterus senegalus
TTTCACAACATTGCAGTTAAGACCTGAGTTTCATATTCAACTTCAGTTTTTGCCCAATGCAAGTCAATGGGGATTTCAAAAAGAGAGTATGAGATGATGAATTGCACTTTGAAAAACAGTTGGGAAACCAACCAAACAGTTCTAACCATAAGGGTACTAGGGACCATCATTTAGGAACTGCTTTTACCAGAGTATTTTCTTACACTTTCCACAGAGTTAGACTGGAAGGTAACTTCTGAATTCAGCATAACGAAGCTCTCAGGGTCTGAAAATCACTTTTGTGTCTACAGGTGTGACGGCTTTGTTTCCCACTCCAGGAACTGTTCAAAAACACTTCATTTCTGTGAAAAACTATGGCGCAGGTGTGTTTCAAGTGGTTTCACAACATTGCAGCACCATTGAGTTTCATTCAACTTCAGTTTTTGCCCAATGCAAGTCAATGGTGATTTCAAAAGTGAGCATGAGATGCTGAAGTGCACTTTGAAAACAGTTGGGAAACCATCCAAACAGTTCTTAACCATAAGGGTGCCTAGGAATTCATCATTAGAACTGCTTACCAGAGTATTTTCACTTTCCATTAAGAGTTAGACTTGAAGGTAACTTCCAATTCAGCAACGCATTTCAGGCCTGAAAATCACTTTTGTGTACACATGTGACGGCTTGTTTTCCACCAGAAACTGTTCAAACACTTCATTTCTGTGAAAAACTATGGCGCAGGTGTGTTTCAAGTTGTTTCACAACATTGCAGTTAAGACTCCTTGAGTTTCATTCAACCCTTGCTTCTTGCCCAATGCAAGCCAATGGTGGATTTCTAAAAGTGAGGCGAGATGTTGAAGTGCACTTTGAAAACAGTTGGGAAACCATCCAAACAGTTCTTAACCATAAGGTACTGGGAATTCATCATTTAAAACTGCTTTTACCAGAGTATTTTCAATTTCCACACAGTTAGACTTGAAGGTAACTTGAATTCAGTATAACGCTAAGCCTGGCCTGGAAAACTTTGTGTACACACATGTTACGGGCCTGTTTTCCACCAGGAAACTGTTCAAAACACTTCATTTCTGTGAAAATCAAAAGTACACAGGTATTTCAAGTGGTTTCACACAACATTGCAGTTAAGACTCCTTGAGTTTCATCTAACCTCAGTTTTTTGCCCAAGTGCAAGTCAAAGGTGATTTCAAAAAGTGAGTATGAGATGTTGAAGTGCACTTTGAAAACAACAGTTGGGAAAACCATCCAAATGTTCTTAACCGTAAGGGTACAGGGAATTCATCATTTAGAACTGCTTACCAGAGTATTTTCACTTTCCACAGAGTTAGACTCTTGAAGGTAACTTCAATTCAGCATAACGCTGCTTCAGGGCCTGGAAAATCACTTTGTGTACACATGTGTGACGCTTGTTTTCCACCAGGAAACTGTTCAAAATACTCATTTCTGTGAAAACTATGGCGCAGGTGTGTTTCTGTTGTTTCACACAACATTGCAGTTAAGACTCCTTGAGTTTTAATATTCAACCTCAGTTTTGCCCAATGCAAAGTCAATAGTGATTTCCAAAAAGTGAGAGTATGAGATGTTGAAGGCACTTTGAAAACAGTTGGGAAACCATCCAAACAGTTCCCAACCATATGGCAAATTGGGAATTCATCATTTAAAACTGCTTTACCAGAGTATTTTCTAATCACTTTCCCACACAGTTAGACTTGAGGGTGTTGAATCAGCATAACGTTGCTTCCGGCCTGAAAATCAATACTTTGTGTAATAATATTGCAGGACGGCTTGTTTTCCAATTAGAACTGTTCAAAACACTTCATTTCTGTGAAAACTATGGCACAGGTGTGTTTCAAGTGGATTCACAACATTGTGCTAAGACTCTTTGAGTTTTATTCAACCTCAGTTTTGCCCAACAGTCAATGGGGACGTGCGAGTATGATGTTGAAGTGCACTTTAAACAGTTGGGAAACCATCCAACAGTTCTTAACCATAAGGGCATGGTGAGGAATCTATCAATTAGAACTGCTTTTACCAGAGTATTTCTTTTACCTTCCACAGAGTTAGACTTGAAGGTAACTAAAATTCAGCATAACGCTGCTTCAGGGTTCGAAAATCACTTTGTGTACACATGTGACGGCTTGTTTTCCACCAGGAAACTGTTCAAAACACTTCATTTCTTTGAAAACTATGCATGAGGTGTACTAAGTGGTTTCACAACACTGTAGTTAAGACTCATTGAGTTTCATTCAACTTCAGTTTTTGCACCAAGTCAATGGGGATTTCAAAAGTAGTATGAGATGTTGAAGTGCACTTTGAAAAACAGTTGGGAAACCATCCAAACAGTTCTTAACCATAAGGGTACTGGGGACCATCATTTAAAACTGCTTTACCAGAGTATTTTCAATTTCTCCACACAAAGACTTGAAGGTAACTTGAATTCAGTATAACGCTTCCTACCTGAAAATCACTTTGTGTACACATGCGCCACGTGCCGTTTCCACCAGGAAACTGTTCAAAAACACTTCATTTCTGTGAAAAACTATGGTACAGGTGTATTTCAAGTGGCTCACAACATTGCAGTTAAGACTTGAGTTTCATCTATCCCCAAGCCTTGCCCAATGCAAGCCAATGGTGATTTCAAAAAGTGAGTATGAGATGTTGAAGTGCACTTTGAAAAACAGTTGGGAAACCATCCAAACAGTTCTTAACCGTAAGGGTACACAGGGGAATTCATCACTTAGAACTGCTTTTACCAGAGTATTTTCTTACCTTCCACAGAGTTAGACTTGAAGGTAACTTCACCAGCATAACGCTTCAGGGCCTGGAAATCACTTTGTGTACACATGTGTGACGGCTTGTTTTCCACCAGAAACTGTTCAAAACTCTTCATTTCTGTGAAAACTATGGCGAGTAGGTAGTCAGTTGTTTCACAACATTGTAGCAGACTTGAGTTTCATTCAACCTCAGTTTTTGCCCAATGCAAGTCAACAGATTTCCAAAAAAGTGAGTATGAGATGTTGAAGTGCACTTTGAAACAGTTGGGAAACCATCCAAACAGTTCTTAACCATAAGGGCACTGTGGAATCTATCATTTAAAACTGCTTTTACCAGAGTATTTTCACTTTCCACACAGTTAGACTTGAAGGTAACTTGAATTCAGTATAACGCGTTTCCGGGCCTGAAAATCACTTTGTGTACACATGTGTGACGGCCTGTTTTCCACCAGGAAACTGTTCAAAACACTTCATTTCTGTGAAAAACTATGGCACAGGTGTGTTTCAAGTGGATTCACAACATTGCAGTTAAGACTCCTTGAGTTTTATTCAACCTCAGTTTTTGCCCAATTGAAGTCAATGGGGATTTCAAAAAGTGAGTATGAGATGTTGAAGTGCACTTTGAAAAACAGTTGGGAAACCATCCAAACAGTTCTTAACCATAAGGGCACAGAGGAATTCATCAATTAAACTGCTTTTACCAGAGTGTTTCACTTTCCACAGAGTTAGACTTGAAGGTAACTAAAATTCAGCATAACGCTTCAGGGTCTGAAATCACTTTGTGTACACATGTGTGACGGCTTGTTTTCCACCACGCAACCGGTTCAAACACTTCATTTCTTTGAAAACTATGGTATGCAGGGTGTGTTTCAAGTGGTTTCACAACATTGCAGTTAAGACCATTGAGTTTCATTCAACTCTCAGTTTTGCAGCACTCAGCAAGTCAATGTGGGGATTTCCCAAAAAGGAGTATGAGGATGTTGAAGGCACTGAAAACAGTTGGGAAACTATCCAAACAGTTCCAACCATAAGGGTACTAGGAATCTATCACATTTAGAACTGCTTACCAGAGTATTTCTTACCTCCACAGGAGTTAGACTTGAAGGTAACTTGAATCTGGAAGCATAACGCTGCTTCAGGGCCTGGAAATCACCTCTTTGCGGTTCACATGTGTGACGGCTTGTTTTCCACTAGAAACTGTTCAAAACACTTCATTTCTTTGAAAAACTATGGCGTTAGGTGTGTTTCAAGTGGTTTCCCACAACATTGCAGTTAAGACTCTGAGTCCATCTCCATGTCAATGGGGATTTCCAAATGTGAGTATGAGATGTTGAAGTGCACTTTGAAAACAGTTGGGAAACCATCCAAACAGTTCTTAACCATAAGGGGTACACAGGGGAATTCATCATTTAGAACTGCTTTAACCAGAGTATTTTCACTTTCCACAGAGTTAGACCTGAAGGTAACTTCAATTCAGCATATGCCAGGGCCTGAAAATCACTTTGTGTACATTATTTCAGACGGGCTTCTTTGCTTCCACCAGGAAACTGTTCAAAACACTTCATTTCTGTGAAAAACTATGTCGCAGATGTGTTTCCAGTGGTTTCAAAACATTGCAGTTAAGACTCATTGAGTTTCATTCAACCTCAGTTTTGGGCCAATTGCAAGTCAATAGATTTAAAAGTGAGTATGAGATGTTTATGCACTTTGAAAAACAGTTGGGAAACCATCCAAACAGTTCTAACCATAAGGGTACTGGGAATCTAATTTAGAACTGCTTTTACCAGAGTATTTCACTTTCCACAGAGTTAGACTTGAAGTTAACTTGAATTCAGCATAACGTGTTTCAGGCCTGAAAATCACTTTGTGTACACATGTGACGGCTTGTTTTCCACCAGGAAACTGTTCAAAACACTTCATTTCCCTGTGAAAACTATGGTGCAGTTGTGTTTCAAGTGGTTTCACAACATTGCAGTTAAGACTCTGAGTTTCATCTAACTTGCCTTTACCAATGCAAGTCAATGGGGATTTCAAAGTGAGTATGAGATGTTGAAGTGCACTTTGAAAAACAGTTGGGAAACCATCCAAACAGTTCTAACCATATGGGTACTAGGAATTCATCATTTAGAACTGATTTTACCAGAGTATTTTCACTTTCCACAGAGTTAGGACTTGAAGGTAACTTCAATTCAGCATAACGTGGTTTCAGGGCCTGAAAATCACTTGTGTATGCGTGTGACGGCTTGTTTTCCACCAGGAAACTGTTCAAAACACTTCATTTCTGTGAAAAACTATGGCGAGGTGTTTCAAGTGGTTTCACAACACAGCAGACTCCTTGAGTTTCATTCAACTCCTCAGTTTTGCCCAATGCAAGCCAATGGGGATTTCAAAAGTGATATGATGTTGAAGTGCACTTTGAAAACAGTTGGGAAACCATCCAAACAGTTCTAACCTAAGTACAGGGAATTCATCATTTAGGAACTGCTTTACCAGAGTATTTTCTACCTCTCCACAGAGTTAGACTTGAAGGTACAAATTCAGCATAACGCTGCTTCAGGGCCTGAAATCTCTTTGTGTTCACATGTGTGACGCTTGTTTTCCACCAGGAAAACTGTCTAAAATTTCATTTCTGTGAAAAACTATGGCGCAGGTGTGTTTCAAGTGGTTTCACAACATTGCAGTTAAGACCTCTTGAGTTTCCATTCAACTTCAGTTTTGCCCAATGTGCAGTCAATGGGGATTTCAAAAAGAGAGTATGAGATGTTGAATTGCACTTTGAAAAACAGTTGGGAAACCATCCAAACAGTTCTTAACCATAAGGGTACAAGGAATTCATCATTTAGAACTGCTTACCAGAGTATTTTCACTTTCCACAGAGTTAGACTTAAAGGTAACTTGAATTCAGCATAACGAGTTTCAGGGTCTGAAAATCACTTTGTGTTCACATGTGTGACGGCTTGTTTTCCACCAGGAACTGTTCAAAACACTTCATTTCTGTGAAAACTATGGCGAGGTGTGTTTCATGGTTTTACCAACATTGCAGTTAAGACTCTTTGAGTTTCATTCAACTTCAGTTTTTACCCAATGCAAGTCAATGGGGATTTCAAAAAGAGAGTATGAGATGTTGAATTGCACTTGAAAAACAGTTGGGAAACCATCCAAACAGTTCTTTAACCATAAGGGTACACAGGAGAATCTACATCATTTAGAACTGTTAACCAGAGTATTTTCACTTTCCACAGAGTTAGACTTGAAGGTAACTCTAATTCAGCATAACGCTGCTTCAGGGCCTGAAAAATCACTTTGTGTTTACATGTGTCACGGCTTCAGTTTTCCACCAGGAAACTGTTCAAAACACTTCTACTTCTGTGGAAAACTATGGCGCAGGTGTATTTCTGCAAGTGGTTTCACAACATTGCAGTTAAGACTCCTTGAGTTTCATTCAACTTCAGTTTTTGCCCAATGCAAGTCAATGGGGATTTCAAAATGTGAGAATGAGATGTTGAAGTGCACTTTGAAAAACAGTTGGGAAACCATCCAAACAGTTCTTAACCATAAGGGTACAGGGGAATTCATCATTTAGAACCTGCTTCTAACTAGAGTATTTTCACTTTCCACAGAGTTAGACCTGAAGGTAACTTCAATTCAGCATAACGCGCTTCCAGGGCCTGAAAATCACTTGTGTACACATTGTGACGCTTGTTTTCCACTGTGGAAACTGTTCAAAACACTTCATTTCTGTGAAAAACTATGTCGCAGGATGTTTCAAGTGGTTTCACAACATTGCAGTTAAGACTCCACATTGAGTTTCATTCAACCTCAGTTTTGGCCATACAATTGCAAGTCAATGGGGATTTCAAAAGTGAGTATGAGATGCTTCATGCACTTTGAAAACAGTTGGGAAACCATCCAAACAGTTCTTAACCATATGGGTACTGGGAATTCATCACTAGAACTGCTTTACCAGAGTATTTTCACTTTCCACAGAGTTAGACTTGAAGTTAACTTGAATTGTAGTACATAACGCTGCTTCAGGGCCTGAAATCACTTTGTGTGGGCCATTAATGTAGACGTTTGTTTTCCACCAGGTAGGAAACTGTTCAAAAACTCTATTTCTGTGAAAAACTATACGCATTGTGTTTCAAGTGGTTTCACAACATTGCAAAGTTAAGACTCCTTGAGTTTCATTCAACTCACTTTTGCCCAATGCAAGTCAATGGGGATTTCCAAATGTGAGTATGAGATGTTGAAGCGCACTTTGAAAACAGTTGGAAAAAATATCCAAACAATTTTTAACCATAAGGGAAAATAGAATCTATCATTTAGAACTGCTTTTACCAGAGTATTTTCACTTCCACAGAGTTAGACTTGAAGGTAACCTGAATTCAGCATAACGCTGCCGAGTCTGAAAATCACTTTGTGTTCATACGTGTGACGGCTTTGTTTTCCACCAGGAAACAAGTTCAAAACACTTCATTTGTGAAAAACTATGGTGGTGGTGTAAGTCAAGTGGTTTCACAACATTGCAGTTAAGACTCTGAGTTTCATTCAACTTCAGTTTTGCCCAATGCAAAGTCAATGGGGATTTCAAAAAGAGTATGAGGATGTTGAAGTGCACTTAAAACAGTTGGGAAAACCATCCAACAGTTCTTAAACTAAGGGTACCTAGGAATCTTAATTACTTAGAACCGATTTTACCAGAGCATATTTTCTAACACTTTCCACAGAGTTATTAGACTGAAGGTAACTTGAATTCAGCATAACGCCCGGCCTGAAAATCACTTTGTGTACAATACGTGTGACGGCTTGTTTTCCACCAGGAAACTGTTCAAAAATAATTTCCATTTCTGTGAAAAACTATGGCATTGTGGTGTGTAATAAGTGGTTTCACAACATTGCAGTTAAGACTCCTTGAGTTTCATTCAACCTCAGTTTTTGCCCAATGCAAGTCAATGGGGATTTCAAAGTGATATGAGATGTTGAAGTGCACTTTGAAAAACAGTTGGGAAACCATCCAAACAGTTCTTAACCATAAGGGTACAGGGAATTCATCATTTAGAACTGCTTTTACCAGAGTATTTTCACTTTCCACAGAGCGACTTGAAGGTAACTTGAATTCAGTATAACGAAGCTTTCAGGGTCTGAAAATCACTTTGTGTTCACATGTGACGGCTTGTTTTCCACAAGGAACTGTTCAAAAAAATAATTCATTTCTGTGAAAACTATGTCTAGATGTGTTTCAAGTGGTTTCAACATTGCAGTTAAGACTCATTGAGTTTCATTCAACCTCAGTTTTGGCCAATTGCAAGTCAATGGGGATTTCAAAAAGTGAGTATGAGATGTTTAAGTGCACTTTGAAAACAGTTGGGGAAACCATCCAAACAGTTCTTAACCATAAGGGTACTGGGGAATCATCATTTAGAACCGTTTTCTACCAGAGTATTACCTTCCACAGAGTTAGACTCTTGAAGGTAACCTGAATTCATGCCATAACGCTGCTTCAGGCCTGAAATCACTTTGTGTTCACATGTGACGGCTTGTTTCCACCACAGGAAACTGTTCAAAACACTTCATTTCTGTGAAAAACTATGGCACAGGTGTGTTTCAAGTGGTTTCACAACATTGCAGTTAAGACTCTGAGTTTCATTCAACTTCAGTTTTTGCCCAATGAAAGTCAATGGGGATTTCAAAAAGAGAGTATGAGATGTTGAATTGCACTTGAAAACAGTTGGGAACCATCCAAACAGTTCTTAACCATAAGGGTACTGGGGACCTTATCATTTAAAACTGCTTTACCAGAGTATTTTCACTTCCACACAGTTAGACTTGCGAGGGTAACTTGAATTCAGCATAACGCCAAGCCCGGCCTGAAAATCACTCAGGTACACATGTGGACGGGCTTATCACCTCAGGAAACTGTTCAAAACACCCCCATTTCTGTGAAAACTATGGCACAGGTGTGTTTCAAGTGGATCTGGCCACACAGCAGACTCCTTTGAGTTTTATTCAACTCAGTTTTTACCTGCACTGAAGTCAATGGGGATTTAAAAAGTGAGTATGAGATGTTGAAGTGCACTTTGAAAACAGTTGGGAAACCATCCAAACAGTTCTTAACCATAAGGGTACAGAGGAATTTACCAATTAGAACTGCTTTTTACCAGAGTATTTTCAATTTCCACAGAGTTAGACTTGAAGGTAACAAGAATTCAGCATAACGCGTTTCAGGGCCTGAAAATCACTTTGTGTACACATGTGACGGCTTGTTTCCACCAGGAAACTGTTCAAAACACTTCATTTCTTTGAAAAACTATGGCGCAGGGGTGTTTCAAGTGGTTTCACAAATTGCAGTTAAGACTCATTGAGTTTCATTCAACTTCAGTTTTGCACTCAGCAAGTCAATGGGATTTCCCAAAAGTGAGTATGAGATGTTGAAGTGCATCTTTGAAAAACAGTTGGGAACTATCCAAACAGTTCTTAACCATAAGGGTACTAGGAATCTACTACTTAGAACTGCTTTTTACCAGAGTATTTTCACTTTCCACAGAGTTAGACTTGAAGGTAACTTGAATTCAGCATAACGCTGCTTTCAGGCCTGAAAAAAACTTTGTGTTCACATGTGACGGCTTGTTTTCCACCAGGAAACTGTTCAAAACACTTCATTTCCTTTGAAAAACTATGGCGCAGGTGTGTTTCTAAGTGGTTTCACAACATTGCAGCAGACTCCTTGAGTTTCATTCAACTTCAGTTTTGCCCAATGCAAGTCAATGGGGATTTTGCAAATGTGAGTATGAGATGTTGAAGTGCACTTTTGAAACAGTTGGGAAACCATCCAAACAGTTCTTAACCATAAGGGTACAGGGAATTCACTATTTAGAACTGTTTTAACCAGAGTATTTTCACTTTCCATTGGTAGAGTTAGACCTGAAGGTAACTTCACTCAGCATAAGGCCTTAGGGCCTGAAAATCACTTTGTGTACACATTGTGACGGGCTTGTTTTCCACCAGGAAACTAGTTCAAAACACTTCATTTCTGTGAAAACTATGTCGCAGGATGCTGAGTTTCAAGTGGTTTCACAACATTGCAGTTAAGACCATTGAGTTTCATTCAACCTCAGTTTTGGCCAATTGTAAGTCAATGGGGATTTCAAAAAGGAGTATGAGATGTTTAATATGCACTTTGAAAAACAGTTGGGAACCATCCAAACAAATTTAACCATAAGGGCAATTGGGGAATTTCATCATTTAGAACTGTTTTACCAGAGTATTTTCACTTTCCACAGAGTTAGACTTGAAGTTAACTTGAATTCAGCATAATGCGCTTCAGGGCCTGAAAATCACTTTGTGTACACATGTGTGACGGCTTGTTTTCCACCAGGAAACTGTTCAAAACACTTCATTTCTGTGAAAAACTATGGTGCAGCTGTGTTTCAAGTGGTTTCACAACATTGCAGTTAAGACTCTGAGTTTCATTCAACTTCAGTTTTGCCCAAAAAGTCAACGGGGATTTCCAAAAAGTGAGTATGAGATGTTGGAAGGCACTTGAAAACAGTTGGGAAACCATCCAAATGTTCTTAACCATAAGGGTAATACTAGGAATTCATCATTTAGGAACTGATTCTACCAGAGTATTTTCACTTTCCATTACAGAGTTAGACTTGAAGGTAACTTCAATTCAGCATAACGTGTTTCAGGGCCTGAAAATCACTTTGTGTATACATGTGTGACGGCTTGTTTTCCACCAGGAAACTGTTCAAAACACTTCATTTCTGTGAAAACTATGGCGCAGGTGTGTTTTCAAGTGGTTTCACAACACTGCAGTTAAGACTCATTGAGTTTCATTCAACTTCAGTTTTTGCCCAAAGCAAGTCTACGGGGATTTCAAAAACTGAGTATGAGATGTTGAAGTGCACTTTGAAAAGCAGTTGGGAAACCAAACAAAGTTCTTAACCATATAAGGGTACAGGGGAATTCATCATTTTCAACCAAGCTTTTTACCAGAGTATTTTCACTTTCCACAGAGTTAGACTTGAAGGTAAACTTGAATTGCATAACGCTGCTTCCGGGCCTGAAAATCACTTTGTGTACAATAGTGTGACGCTTCTTGTTTTCCACCAGGAAACTGTTCAAAACATCATTTGGTGAAAACTATGGCACAGGTGTGTTTCAAGTGGTTTGCCAACATTGCAGTTAAGACTTTGAGTTTCATTCAACCCGCTTTTGCCCAATGCAAGCCAATGGGGATTTCAAAAGTGATATGAGATGTTGAAGTGCACTTTGAAAGTCAGTTGGGAAAAACCATCCAAACAGTTCTAACTATAAAGGGTACAGGGAATTACCATTTAGAACTGCTTACCAGAGTATTTTCTCACTTTCCACAGAGTTAGACTTGAAGGTAACTAAAATTCAGCATAACGCTGCTTGTGGCCTGAAAAATCTCTTTGTGTTCATACATGTGTGACGGCTTGTTTTCCACCAGGAAACTGTTCAAAACACTTCATTTCTGTGAAAAACTATGGCACAGGTGTGTTTCTGCAAGTGGTTTCACAACATTGCAGTTAAGACTTTGAGTTTCATTCAACTTCAGTTTTTGCCCAATGCAAGTCAATGGGGATTTCAAAAAGAGAAGGATGTTGAATTGCACTTTGAAAACAGCTGGGAAAACCAGCCAAACAGTTCTAAATCATAAGGGTACTAGGGAATCTATCATTAGAAACTGCTTTAACAGAGTATTTTCACCTTCACAGAGCATAGACTTGGAAGGTAACTTGAATTCAGCATAACGAAGCTTCAGGGTCTGAAAATCAATTTTGTGTTCACATGTGACGCTTGTTTTCCACCAGGAAACTGTTCAAACACTTCATTTCTGTGAAAAACTATGGCGCAGGTGTGTTTCTGGCGGTTTCACAACATTGCAGTCCTGAATTGCACTTGAAACAGTTGGGAAACCAAGTTCTTTTAACCATAAGGGTACAGGAGAATTAATATTTAGAACTGCTTTAACCAGAGTATTTTCACTTTCCACAGAGTTAGACTTGAAGGGTAACTTCATCCAGCATAACGCTTGTGGGCCTGAAAATCACTTTGTACACATTGTGATCAGCTTGTTTTCCAATTCACAGAAACTGTTCAAAACACTTCATTTCTTTGAAAACTATGGCAGCAGGTGTTTCAAGTGGTTTCACAACATTGCAGTTAAGACCCTTGAGTTTCATTCAACCTCAGTTTTTGCCCAATGCAAGTCAATGGTGATTTCAAAAAGTGAGTATGAGATGTTGAAGCAGTAATCTTGAAAACAGTTGGGAAACCATCCAAACAGTTCTAACCATAAGGGTACAGGGAATTCATCATTTGTAGAACTGCTTTAACCAGAGTATTTTCACTTTCCATACAGAGTTAGACCTGAAGGTAACTTCAATTCAGCATATATGCTTTCAGGGCCTGAAAATCACTTTGTGTACACATTGTGAAGGCTTGTTTTAACACCAGGAAAACTGTTCAAAACACTTCATTTCTGTGAAAAACCATAATGCAGATGTATTTCAAGTGGTTTCACAACATTGCAGTTAAGACCATTGAGTTTCATTCAACTCAGTTTTGCCACTGCAAGTCAATGGGGATTTCAAAAAGTGATATGTGAGATGTGTTTAAGTGCACTTTGAAAAATACAGCTGGGAAACCATCCAAACAGTTCTTAACCATATGGGTACTGTGAATTCATCATTTAGGAACTGCTTTACCAGAGTATTTTCACTTCTTCCACAGAGCTAGACTTGAAGTTAACTTGAATTCAGCATAACGCCAAGCTTCAGGGCCTGAAAAATCACTTTGTGTACACATGTGTGACGGTTGTTTTCCACCAGGAAACTGTTCAAAACACTTTACTTCTGTGAAAACTATGGTGCAGCTGTGTTTCATGGTTTCACAACATTGCAGTTAAGACTCTGAGTCTTCATCAACTTCTCAGTTTTGCCCAATGCAAGTCAATGGGGATTTCTAAAAAGTGAGTATGAGATGCTGAAGGCACTTTGAAAACAGTTGGGAAACCATCCAAACAGTTCTTAACCATATGGGTTAGGAATTCATCATTTAAACTGCTTTTACCAGAGTATTTTCACTTCCACAGAGTTAGACTTGAAGGTAACTTGAATTCAGCATAACGCGTTTCGGCCTGAAAATCACTTTGTGTACACATGTGTGACGGCTTGTTTCCCCCAGAAACTTTCAAAAAACTTCATTTCTGTGAAAAACTATGCAGGTGTGTTTCAAGTGGTTTCACAACATTGCAGAAAACTCCTTGAGTTTCATTCAACTAGTTTTGCCCAATGCAAAGGGATTTTAAAAAATGGAATGTTAATTTTAAAAAAAGTTGGGCCCCAAACGTTCTTAACCATAAGGGAGGGGAAATTATATTTGAACTGCTTTTTCCCGAGTATTTTCTTTTTACAGGTTTGACTTGAAGGTAACTTAAAAATTCAGCATAACGCTTCAGGGCCTGAAAATCCTTTGTGTTCAATGTGTGGGGGGTTTTTTTCCCCCAGGAAACTGTTCAAAACCTTTTCTGTGAAAAAATTTCAGTGTTTAAATTTTAAATTGGTTAAACTCATTGTTCCATCAACGTTTACAAATTCAATCAATGGGATTTAAAAAGTTGGAAAATTTAAATTCCCCAAAAAAGTTTAAAAAATTCTTTAAACTGCTAAGGGTATTCATTTTAAACGCTTTTACCAAATTTTTCCCTTCCCAGAATTAAAACTTAATCAAAAACCTGTTGAGGGGTTAATCTTTTAAAAAGGGAACCCGCTTGTTTCACCAAATTTAAAAAACTTTATTTGAAAATTTTGAGATTTAAGGTTTTTAACAAAACGGTCCTAAATTTCATTAACCTCATTTCCCCAAAATCAATGGGATTTCAAAATTATTTCAAGTGACTTAAACTTGGAAACATCCAAAATTTTAAATAAGGTTGGAAACATTTAAATGTTTTTAAGGGGTATTTTCATTCCATTTAAAAGTAACCAATTGTAAGCGTTTACCTGAAAACTTTGTTTAATTCCAGTTTTTTCCACCCGGAAACTGTTAAAAACTTATTTTTGAAAAATTTCGGTGTTAAACTTTTAAACATCCCGTTAACTTGGGTTTTAAAATTATTTTTCCAAAAAAATTAAGGTTCAAAGGGAGTTTTGAATTTTAAAAGTTGGGGCCATCAAACAGTTTTTAACCATGGTATTGGGGATTCAAATTTTAAAGTTTTCCAGAAATTCATTTTCCAATAGCAAGGTAACTTTTTAAATTTTTCAGGGCCTTATATTTTTTCATTCGCTTTTCCGCAAGGGAAATTTCAAAATTTTGGGAAAACTTTGGCAGGTTGTTTCCCGGGTTTTCCAAATCTTGACCCTTATTTCTTAATCTTTTCCAGAAATTTTTTTTTCAAAATGAGTATAAGTGGGTTTATTTAAAATTGGAAACCCAAAAATTTTAAAAAATGAGGTTTCCCTTTGAATTTAAAAATTACCCTTTTCCCAAAGTTAGATTAAGGTATTGAATTACATAAACCTTCACTGAAAAAACTTTTTCACATTGCTTGAGTCCGAAATTTAAAAAAATTTTTTTTGAAAATTAAAAGGGGGGTTTTTCAATGGTTTCCAACATAAGTTAAACCCCTTATTTTTAAAATCAAATTTTTTCCAAGGGGTTTTAAAATGATAGAGATTTGATCACTTAACTTTGGGAAAATCCAAAGTTACCATAAAGGGCGAATTTCATCATTTTTCAATTTTCCCTTTTCCAAATTTAGCTGGGTAAGAATTCAAAACGTTAACCAATTTTTTTCACATTTGGAATGGTCTTATTTCCAAAGGAAATGGTTAAAATCATTTTTTGAAAACTTGTAGATTTTCAAGGTTTCAAACATTCATTAAACATTAGATTTTTCCAGTTTTTTTTCAAAATTGTTTAAAATGAGTTATTTAATACTTTAAAAAGGGAAACATAAAAGTTTTAACCTTTTAAAAAGGGAATATCATTACCTTTTAAAATTTTTAAGGTTCTTGAGGTAACCAAATTGCTAACCTTAGGGTAAATCCTTGTTTCAGGTACTTGTTTCCACCAGGAATTTAAAAATTTTAAATTGGAAAATCACAGGGTTTTTAAGTTAAACTTTTAAACTTGGTTTTCAATCTCTTTCCCAATTAAAAATGGGATTTCAAAGAATTAGGTTTTTCCCCGAAAAAGTTAAACATAAAGTTTTCCATTGGAACGGGAATCATCATTTAATTTTTAACAGAATTTTTCAATTTAAATTGAATTAAATATTCATTAAAGGTTTTGGTGAAAAAAATTTGCATTTAAGTGTTTTTAAAAAACTTTAAAAATTCCTCGGAAAATAAAGCAGGGGTTTATGTTAAAATTGAAAAATTTTTTTCATTTCCAAAAGTTTTAAAAAGGATTTTAAAATTTGCAATTTAATTTAAAAATTTTTAACATTTAAAAATTTAAAAAAACGTTAACAAATTTTGAAATACAATGTTTTCAGGTTTTCCACTTCCAAAATTAATGAGGTAACTTTCAATTGCGAAGAGCTTCGGAAAAATTTTAAATGTTACGGCTTTTTCCAAGGCTGTCAAAAACTTATAAAAATGGGGAGTTTTTAATGGTTTCACAAATTATTAAAAAAGTTTCATTCAACTTAGTTTTCAAAAAAAGGATTTCAAAAGAGATGGATGTTGAATTCTTGAAAAGGGAAACCTCAAAATTTAACCATAGGGTAAGGAATTCCATTTGAACTGCTTTAACCAAATTTCCCTTTTCCCAAAAAATTGAGTACTTCAATTCAGCATACCCGCTTTCAGGGCCTGAAAAATTGTGTACAATGTTGAGGGTTTTTTTTCCCCGGGAAACCAAAACATTTTTTAAAAATATGGGAATATTTTTAAGTGGTTTCACAAATTGATTAAACTTTGATTTACTAACTTCAGTTTCAAGCAAGTCGGCAAAAAAGTTATGTTAAATGTTTTAAAAGGAAACTCAAAATTCTTAACCTAAGGACTAGGGAATTTCATTTAGAACTGCTTTTAAAATTTTCATTCAAGTAGATTGAAATAACTTCAATTCAATAAGTTTAGGGCCAAAAATATTTGGTACACCTTTGGTGGTTTTCCCCCAGAAACTGTTCAAAAATTTTCTTGAAAATTTGGGGTTTTCAATGGTTTACAACATTTATTTAGCTTAGGTTTCTATTCACCGTTTTCCCAATGAATAGGGGTTTAATTGAAAGGTTGTTAATCCAAAAAAGTTAAACCCAAAGTTTTAACCTATGGAGGGTTCAATTTAAACCTTCCAAAGTATTTAATTTCACAAAAGTTTAATTGAAGTGAATCAATTGTTACGTTGGGAAAATCCCTTTTACCCCAAAAGGGGAAACTTTTTTACCGGAAAAAGAAAATTTTTGTTAAAAAATTGAGGTAGTTTGGTTTCACAACTTTTAAATCAAGTTTTAACTTCAGTTTTTTGCAATCAAGGTTTCAAAACAGTTATAATTTAAACTTTAAAAAAATAAACTTCATTAAACCTTAAGGTAAATCACATTAGAAGCTTTACAGGATTTCACTTCCAAGAGTTGGGAAAATTAATCAGAAACGCTTGGGCCTAAAAAACCTTTAAACATGGTTACGGTTGTTTTCCAGGAATTTCAAAACATTATTTTGTAACTATTCCTATGGGTTTCCCAAAGGGTTAAACTTGAGAATCCTTGATTTTTCAAAATTTTCAACAACAATTTTTCAAAGTGGGAAGGTTTTAAACTTTAAAAATTGAAATCCACAGTTTAAACTAAGGTACTAATCAATAACGCTTTAAGAATTTCTTTAAAAAATTAGAAAAATTTTTTAATTTAACCTGGGCCGAAAATCATTTTAACTGTTACGGTTTTTCCCCAAAAGTTAAAAAATTAGTAAAAAAAAGGGAAGGGGTTTCAAGGGTTTAAAAAAAATTTCATTGGGCTATTGGTTTCCAACCTTTTTCCCAATCAATCTGGGGGAAAAAAAAGGAAGGTGTTAAGTGTTTAAAAAAATTGGGGAAAACCCTCCAAACATTTTTAAAATAAGGGATAAAAATTTATTTGAATGCTTTAAAGTTTTTACTTTTCCCCAAAGTTAACTTAAGGTTGAATTCATCATTTGGGCTGTCCTTTTTTCACTTAAAAGGTTTTTTAAGGAAAAAAATTCAAAAACTTCAAAAAATTCATGTGTTTAAGTGGGTTTCCAAAAAGAAACTTTTTCCCTTCAATTCGTTTTAAATGCAAGTCAAGGGGGTTTTAAAAGAGGTAAGAAATTTTTTCCTTTAAAAATTAAAAAATCAAACGTTCAAATAAAATTTGGGGAATTCAAAAAAAGGGCCCCTTTACAATTAATTAAATAATTAAAAACCTTTGGGAAAAAAATTTTTAA
>NW_024378572.1:0-29310 GCF_016835505.1 Polypterus senegalus
AAATGTCCCAGGGCAGCATTGATCTAGCACTCACAGTTGTTCATGGGATGCTTTGATGATGATCAGATGGAAACAGCTACACGTTGCTCGAGCTTTCTTCTTCTGTCACTCTGTTCTCTTTGTTTACTCTGTCATATTTATTTTGAAATGCTATGGGAGTTTCGCAATATGTGATTGCTACATGCATCTGATGGGCTGGCTGTCAATATGACGAATGAATTTGCTCAAACTCTTTCATTAGTTTGAGGTAATAAAATCATCAATACAGCTTGAGGCATCTCCTAAATTCCTGCTCAGATTAAACAAATTGAACTGTGAGTCAGGAAAACAGATTGCTTTACTGTCCATGCAAGTGACCTGTATTTAAGTTCATGTGTTGTTTTGTCTTGAGCAAAATATAATGAAAATATAATCCAAAATTTATAGATTTTACACACCATAACAATGATATATTACAAATTACTAATTACTTCTTTAAAATTATAACATATACATCACTTTACTTATTTCTTATTAATTTACTAATTACTTTTACATTTCACTCTAAATATATGCAAATGTGTACTAATTGAAAAGTACATGAATGTCTGCCACATGTACTTTTATTATTTTTAAACAGGAGGCAAAATCAATAACAAGAAATATGAATTCAGTAACTCCACTACAAGGTTCGCTTGCTTATTTGTATGTAGACTTCTCCACTTTCACAAAAACTTTAGAGACATGATTAAAATATATAAATACATGCTGGCATATGGTAGGACATATCAGGTACATGATGCTTACAGCAATTTGAATTGATTGGATATCAAATAATTTTTGTGTTACTGTATATCTAATTCCCTTTTAGCTTTTTAGCTAAGAGGATCTACATTGCAATGAAGAAAAATTATCACAAGTTTAATTACTGCAAAAATTGACAGACATACACCACTGTTGACTTTGCTCCATCCTCCTTAAACTAGATTTAACTCTTCATTAATTGTATTGTTTCAGTGCATTTCAAAACTGAAAAGTTATCTTTCAAAGTAAAACTCTGTCTTTATTTCTTACAAAGTCAAAGTCCACCTTCCAATTTAGAAGTAACATGAACTACCTTGTAATGTCCTAAAATAACACACATTTCGGTACAGATCTTACAGCTTAGCAAAACTGAATGTACTCTACTCCTACGTGAAAAGAGTATGCATTGCAGTCAAGCCAAAAAGAGTACTGTAGGAGCTTAAGGGGCCCATAACTGTTAAACAGGTTTTAATTTTAATCATTTTAGTTAATGAATGTAGATTATAGGCCAGTTCAATGCAAGTCCTATTTGATGTTGGACTTTTTGAATTGTGGCTTGGATGTATTCCACTTCCTTAAAGGCTGTTTCTGCAGGAGATGCCTGCTGATCCAGCATCTCAAGATGAGGGTCGCTTAACTAGAAGAGGGGATGACCTGCATTGTAATAGAAAATTTGAGGACAACATGGCCTGTGTGTCCACATGGTGTGCACACCTGAAGTGCCACAGGAGGAGACTCCAGATCAGAGAAGAGTCTCAGTTAGATGTAGGTGGTTCACAGTGACCAGGGGCATCAACCCAAGAATTGAAAGTGTCAAACCATTTTAGTGACCTTGACAGCTGGAAGGAGACTCTAAAAGCTCTCTGGTGGTAGGCAGGTACGAGGGTCCACAACGAGTCACCTCAAAACCATTCTCCACTAAGAGAGAGGTGGTGATATTGTGAGACTCAGTCATCAGGGAGAAAAACAAATGTATAAGGTGTATAAGACTAATAATTCCAATACTAACCGGAGGGCATATTAGAGAATGAGAGCAACCATTAAGAAGTATGTTAGGGAATCTAAAATGCAGTTAGAGAGAAATATTGCAGACAAGGTGAAAGATGACACAATGAGTTTAATATTTATTTAGAAAAGTACCTTCAGGAGGAGGTAAAGAGTATTAGGAGCACTATGGGTGATTTAAAATGTACAGACTGTGAAATAGCAAATGCTTTAAAATTGCATTTATCTGGAGTTTTCATCTATAACAGAGATTACTAAGGAGTTAGTCGATAATCTGGAAACTGTAAAGAGAGAAGTACAGCTTGGATTAAACAGACTGAAATGCAACATACTGTATCACTTAAAAATATTTATCCTCCAGCAGTTAGTCAACAAATACAGTATAAAAAATGTGTCAATTTTTTTCAGAATTCACTGCACACTGGGGAAATTAATAAAGACTAGAAAGTATCAAATAAATCCTATTATATGAAAGGGTTTTCGGGCAGCTCCTAGTAACTATAGGTCAGTTATCTTTAACCTGAATCACAGGAAATTATTGGAAGGAATTATTATGGAGAAGAAAGGCATGACTTTCAATTACAGACTGAAATCAAATGCTTCTTCTTTGTGGGCGTATACACCTTCAGCATGGCACTGCCAGATCTTAACACTAGCGTGGCTAATTGTTTGCATACTAAAGTGGCTTTTGCTGTAGGTGGAAGATCCCGTTGCACTTTATGGTGCAAAACAGAGTTGCGTTGCAGTGCAGCAGTCAATTAGCCAGTGAAACCGCTGTGAAGAAGCTCTCTGTTGTTATGGTTCTGCCTTTGTCCAGTCTGATAGCAGACATCGTATCTTTGATTGCCAATACAACAAATAGTTCTGAGCAGTTGTACAAGAGTATTGTCTTGTAGAGTACAGTTAGCTTCAGCTTTGTACCTTTGATAGTTAGGCCATGATTTTGAATCACTTTTATCACAATAACAACACACACACTCTTTTGGTGATTGTTGGAGGTGATAGTAGGAAAACAAATAAAGGTCTTTGGCTGGGTTTTGCAAAGTAATCAAAGTTTGCATCAGCCTTGTCTACATTGTTTTCCTCTGCTTGAGTAACTCTTTCTTAATCCTCCTCAACTGTTTTTGCCTTGTTCATGTATCCAGTAGAACAACCCTTTCTTGTCTCTGACATGGATCCTGTTAATGAACTAACTTCCTCCCTTCCTAAAGAGCCAGTCTCATCTTTAATAGCAAATAAATTAAGTAATTAATAGGACTACTACTATGTTGTGTGTACAATGTTCCTTGGCTAATTATAACTTCACAATAGATAATATAATGTATTTTATTGTTTATCCTTCCACAGATAATTTCTTCATATCCACCAATCATAAAACTAATTCACACTGGTCACTAGTAATTATTGGAAAATACCCACAAACTTATCATACCACAGCACCACAATGCTGCACATACCTGTTACTGTCCTTACTTTATGACCTCCTAGCCCTGCCTCACTAGCATCACTGGACTGGTTCTCTTCAACAGAACTGTGAAACGGGGGCAGTGTTTTGTTCTCCCTGGGCATTAATAGCAGATGGTATTTTGGTTGCTTAATCATATGTTAACTAAACATTTTCCCTTTCTTAATATGTTACACGTAGCCTGTATTCAAAAGCCTATAGCTAGCTACAAAAGCTATGCGGTAATATTAATATAGTAATAATAATAATAATAATAATATAGTAATGAGCTAAGCTACAAATACATTTGGCCGCTAAGTTATTTGGTAAACTAATGTTAGCTAAACACCGCAAATCGATATCTGCTAGACATAGCATGCTTACAATGCTACAAACTCAGAGCGTTTTAGGCAATATGACAGGCTTTAGGTCCAGTCACATTTGCTACTGTAGCTAGCTGGCTACTCTGCTGTCACTTAGTGCAGGGGTCCTCAATCACGGTCCTGGAGAGCCGCAGTGGCTGCAGGTTTTTGCTCCAACCTAGTTGCTTAATAAAAAGCACTTATTGCTAAAGTAACACTTCTGCTTCACTTTAGTGATTTTGAGCCCTTATTGCTTAATTTTGTCTTAAACAGCTATTTTAATTGCTCCTTATTATCAATAACATGCAAATGACAAGAGAGAGCAGCATTTCTCCATTTAGCTTATTTACATTTACAGTAATCCCTCGCTATATCGCTTGGACTTTCAGCGGCTTCACTCTATTGCGGATTTTAAATGTAAGCACATTCACGGATTTTTCGCTGGTTCGCCGCTTTCTGCAGACAATGGGTCTTTTAATTTATGGTACATGCTTCCTCAGTTTGTTTGCCCAGTTGATTTCATACAAGGGATACAAGGGAAGCTATTGGCGGATGGCTTAGAAGCTACCCAATCAGAGCATGCATTACATATTAACTAAAACTCCTCAATGCTATAAGATATGCTTCCCGCGCCGTGCTTGAGATTGTTTGCTTCTCTCTATCTTTCTCACTCTCTGCCTGACGGAGGGAGCTGTGAGCAGAGGGCTGTTTGCACAGAGGACACGGATGCTCCTCTACAAAATGCCGCTTTATCGCGGTGCTTCTGTATACTTAAAAGCACGTATTGATTTTTTGATTGTTTGCTTTTCTTAGCGAGCGCTCTATCTGACATTCTCTGCTCCTGATGGCGCTCCTTTGAAGATAAGATATATTTGCATTCTTTTAATTGTGAGAAAGAACTGTCATCTCTGTCTTGTAATGGAGCACAGTTTAAACGTTTGGCTATAGGGTGTTATTTCATGTCTAGAGGGCTCTAATACTGTTAACAGGGTGGGAGAGTTTATAAGGGCTTAAAATATATAAAAATAACCATACAAACATATGGTTTCTACTTCAAGGATTTTCACCTATCTGGGGTCTGGAACACAACCCCCAAGGATCGAGGAGGGATTACTGTACATCTGTGTGTATTTATCTGCACTATTGGGTTTAATTAAATATTTGGAAGAAAAATGAAGATAAAAAAGTGAAGGACTGAGAATTACTCGTCCATTTTAGCCTTCAAATCATTTGCATGATAGAAAGGGAAAGAAAATCTAGGATATGAGAATGACCTGACATAGCAGAGTTAATTTAATTTCATAGCTTGTTAGTGCTTTATTGGCAAGACTTGCTTTCTAATTAAGCAACCAGGTCAGAACAAAAACCTGCAGCCACTGCGGCTCTCCAGGACTGGGATTGAGGACCCCTGACTTAGTGCTATTCCAGTGATTTTTTTTTTTTTTTTTATGCATAATCTTTACTTTGTCAGCACCACCTTTCTTTTTTCTTTTACCTTTGGTGTTCATTGTAAAATGGTAAAATGCAGTGACTGGGTTAAGAAAATGAGTGGATGGGTAGATGGATAGTTTCAAATTCACGGACATGGGGCTGTACCCTTTGGGGGGGTGTTGCCTCTTTCTCCCCTAGAATGAATGCCTGCACGGATAGTGGTGTTATACCACTTGGGGAAGGGCTGCCTTTTTAAGGATCTACTAAATGTGTGTTCATTTATTAATGAGAATTGGAAAGAGTGTAAACAGCAGCTGTGCCAGCCCAGAAATGTCACTGGCCCACAAGGAAATCTCCTGCTGTTCCTGATGTCCACTCTGCTCTTGCCATTCACTATGACATGGTCAAAAAAAGAAATCTTAGCTCAATATGGAGTAACACCAGATGTGAGGGCCATAAACTGCCACAAGTCGAGGTGTGACTTCCAGTGGCCACAATGAGCAGACCTTCAACCTCTGAGTAAAGATGACACACTGCTAATAGTCTGGCAAAACTTTCATTGAAGAAGAGATAGAACTTGCCTCCTTTGATTATCTGATTAATGCTTTCACTGTTGTTAGCCTAGTGAAGTAACAAACATGGAAAACTGTGGAAGAGTTTGTGAATATAATCATGCCACCACACTGCTGTGGAAGGTGAGAAAACCCAAAAACACTAGGAAGTTTTGAACAAAATGGCCATTCCTACCTGAACCCTACTGAGAAGATTATCAATACTGGTCCAAGCTGAAAAAAGTAATCTTCTCTCCCACTACACTGCTACAAATGCAACAATTTGAGATGCATAGTACCTAGTTGCCATACGTTCATGGAGTCAATGGAGTATGGCTGGAGCCAAACAAAACAGTACTCATCTCCCTTTACTGGTTTAGTTAGTTCATCCTAAACCTTTCACATCTCCTTTATTAATACTATACCAATGGCAAATGACATGAAAACATCCATGGAAAAAAAAATCTCATGTTACTTGTCTCACATAATTTACATATCAGATTCCTGCTATATGTTCAAAATATGCAAAACATTAGGTTTTTTCTTCCTAAAACATTGTTAGATACTTTCAGACATGTGGATTATGTGATTGGAGTAACATGAGATTTGTTTTGGGTAACTTAACATTTTTCACATTGTTTGCCATTGTACAGCATTGCTCACTATTGGCTTATATTATCAACTTTTTTCTCTCTATTCTGCATGAAAATATGAGATTATTTCTTTTTCTTGGCCTTCACTAGAATACTACATGAGGTAGCATTAAAAAATAACATTTTTGGGTGGAGTATTCTTTTTAGGCATCGATTTTACACTTTTAACTTGTTTTGTCAGTATGATGGTGTGATCAATATGCTCATTACAAGCTAGCTGGTCTAGGCAGGTACTCACTTGTGGTCTAATAGAACCAGGTAGGCTCAACCAAAAAAAGTTATTTTATTTTCATTTTCCAAGCCCGCACTAGGATTTTTATGGTTTATCTATTATCACCCTATGCTGCCTTCTTTTCTACATATTGCTGTTGAAAACCTGACAAAATGGCATTGCAGTTACTTTTTATCTTGATTTCACTGAGTTGTCACAGCATAAGCCTGCCTCTCACCTTAAATCAGCTGTCTAGAACAAACAAGATTTTTCCTGATTGTCCAAATCTAAAATCCTAGGCCTTTGATGTTAATCAGCAAACACAATAAATACAAAAATGATGTTCCTTTTTTTGCACATTTCTTTAAAAATAATTTTATTGGTTTAATAAATTACATAGAAAACAGTGAATTACAAGTCTGTTAGACTTTTCTGTTATAGCCAATATGTTATTTTTATTTTGTCCTTCAATATTATTTTGTATATTTTGTTGCTGAATATGTGTTTAGCTGTTTTATAAATATTATTTTGTTTACTAATTACTTTATATTGTTTTCTGTTTACATGTCTGTGATGGTTCCTTTACTCTTTTTATGTTTAACCTAAGGGATGTGGCATCCTGACTCAGCTGAGGAACTGCCCCAGCACTATGTAAGCGCCAGGACTCTGGCTGCTTCATCATTGTTACTGTTGAAGTTTCTTTGTGTCTGCTCTGTTCTTTGGATTTGTATGATTTTGTGTAGATTCTCTTGTTTATGGACTTTCTGACTCTGATTAAGTTATTGTTTATTGTGTTTGCTTTTTTGAATGAACCTTAGTTTTGTTTTTACTTTATTTATTTTGTAATAAATCCTTATGTAAAAATACATGTTTCTTGTTTTGAAGGCCTATGGTTTAAATTATAATATTTCTCTGTTTCTTTTTGTGTTGGGCCAGTTCAAGTTGTAAGACTGCATCTTGAGTTAGGGGCTAGGATGATTTGGATAGGTAAGGACTACATCTCTGGTTCAGACCTGTGTGGGAAAACAGGTCTCACTTTACTTTTTGTGGTCTGTCACCATTATGAGTTTTGTAAGCAGGCAGCGATCATAACACAGATAATGCTACATACTTACTAATGTCGGAAAGGTTCTGTATGATCACTCAGTTAATACTTATTTTGTCTTTAGCAATGGTAGTAATTAAGTAGTAATTAATTAAAACAATCAATAAAATGGCCAACCAATGGACACCACATTAATATAGTTTGAGTGCAGGGTTTCTGTTTCACTTTCCAGCCAAGACACCAGAAATATGAAGAGATTTGTACAATTTATGGTTTTTAAATTGGCAAAAGTCTAAATTTAACAACTTTACTTTTTAGGTTATGGTTTAGCGTGGCGATAGACTTACTTTCAACCAATAATCCAAACACACCTGGTGCAATAAACCCAATAATACAAGTTATTAATAACATAAGGACAGTAGAATATGGATATATACGTGTGTGTGTGTGTGTGTATATATATTGTGGGGAACAGCCCAGACACAGACAGGTAGACATGATTATATGTATCACAACGAGTTTATTTTACAACTATCTCTATATATAATCTTCATTTGGATCTTGATCTTTGTTTGTCCGTGAATGAATTAGAAGAAGCAGCACTAGATGGCAGTAGAGAGACATCTAAAACATAGGCATTGCATTAAGAATCTCCTCCAGGCTTATACTACTGAAGACTGTAGTACTCCAGTCACACCTCAAAACACAGACATTCAAACTAAACAAATTGTTGTGCTTTAAATTAACTAAAGAGATCTTCATTTAGATCTTGATCTTTGTCCGTGAATTCCACGCATGCGTAGACCACCTTTCAGTTTAGTACGTTGCTGTTACTCACGGATGTCAACAATGTGCCGGAATAACGAAAGGGGTGGTGGACAGTGTTATGCTGGTTAGCTCCTGAGGTCTGGTTAGAGAATGAGATTGCCGAAGATAAAAGGTACGTGCCTATGTAACATATGAATGAAAGAAAGACAGTGGGTAAAATGAATGACAACGTAACAGCACGTTCCGGAAATTATTATTGTTACGTTGGTAGCAGTGAGTGCTGAGTATCACAGTTGTATCGTGGCTTGCTCACATGTCAGTGAAGTGATCCCTATTTATGCTTTAAAGAGCCTGGATACCTATGTGTCCCATTTTTATAACCATTGCTCCGTGTATATTGCCTTACTCTTTGGATTGCCACAAAGCAACCTGCGATATTGGAGAAAGGTTGAGAAGACATCGTGAGAGGAAACGATAGCATCGTGAAAACAACACGGACTGTGAACGGACAGAAGCAGAAATGCTCATACACCACCACATAATTAATATTCAGACAGTGATTCCGAGTAGGCTGTTCCTATCGAATCAATGTCCAAGGGTTTTCTTTTGTAATTTTGTTTCCCTTATAAAAAATCATAATGCTGTGCAACGAAGGGCCCAGTTCACGACTAGCAGCCACGTTTAAACAGGGAGCCCTTCACAGACAACTTTAACACGTGCAACGTAGTTGGGCGCACATGGCTAGTTTACAGTAGTGAAAACACACACCCCAGTGCCACAGCACCAATCACCCTCAAAAGTCCAGGCCCTCAACAATGCCTTACTCATCAGACTGCCTCCTTGCCTCCTCCAGAGACTTCGTCCGTCTTCCACCCAACTCCAGCCCTTGTATGAAGGGAGGCGGCCCCTTTTATAATCACCCGAACATGCTCCAGGTGTTTCCCGGCAATCTTCCACCGACACGCCCCAGTGTGGCGGAAGTACCGGCTGCATCCCCGGAAGCACTCCAGGTGTCCCTGCTCCTCTTCCCCCCAGTACTTCCGGGTGTGGCAGACGTGCTGAGGTCCAGGGCTCTATACTAATCTATCTATACTAATAAAAGGCAAAGCCCTCACTCACTCATCACTAATTCTCCAACTTCCCGTGTAGGTAGAAGGCTGAAATTTGGCAGCCTTATTCCTTACAGCTTACTTACAAAAGTTAGGCAGGTTTCTACACATAATGGTCATAACGGCTGATAACGGTTGACGATGTCCGCCATGTTGAACTTTCTTATTTATGGTCTCATCTTCACGAAATTTGGTAGGCGGCTTCCCTGCGCTAACCAAACCGATGTACATACTTATTTCGATGGTATGACGACACTGTCGGCCGCCATATTGAACTTTCTAACGTCACTAATTTTCCAACTTCCCGTGTAGGCAGAAGGCTGAAATTTGGCAGGCTCATTCCTTACAGCTTGCTTACAAAAGTTAAGCAGGTTTCATTTCGAAATTCCACGCGTAACAGTCATAATGGTCAACAACGTCCAGCATGTTCATCTTTCTTATTCATGGCCCCATCTTCACGAAATTTGGTAGGCAGCTTCCCTGCGTTAACCAAAACCAATGTACATACTTATTTCGGTGGTATGACGCCTCTGTCAGCCGCCATATTGAATTTTCCAACGTCACTAATTCTCCAACTTTCACATAGGTAGAAGGCTGAACTTTGGCAGGCTCATTCCTTACAGCTTACTTACAAAAGTTAAGCAGGTTTCATTTCAAAATTCTACGTGTAACAGTCATAATGGTTGACAACGTTCACCATGTTGAACTTTCTTATTTATGGCCCCATCTTCACGAAATTTGGTAGGTGGCTTCCCTGTGCTAACCAAAACCAATATATGTACTTATTTCAGTGGTATGATGCCACTGTCGGCCGCCATATTGAACTTTCCAATGTCACTAATTCTCCAACATCCCGTGTAGGTAGAAGGCTGAAATTTGGTACTTATTTTGGTGGTATGATGCCACTGTCGGCCGCCATATTGAACTTTTCAACGGTCTTTGTTACTTATGGGCCCATCTTCAAGAAATTTGGTACGCGGGTTCCCAACGCTAACTGAATCCTACCTACGTACATATATACATCCATAGCCTGCAGCTCGGTCACCGTGTGAGGCATCGTAGGGTCCCCCATCCCAATGCCTCCCACATTGTTGGCTGCCTGCCTATATAAGGCCGTCCGTCGCTCCAGTCTCTACATTCCCTTCCTTGCTTCGCCACGGGATTCCCGTTTTCCTGTTGATAACTACAGCCTTTTTATTTAACCCACAGCTTCTCCGCTGTTTTATTGTTCATTTATTACGATTATAGTTATTGTGTAGGTATTTTAGACTTACTTTACATTTTTCAGGTACCCATTTCCTTTATCATTCCAACCGTACCCCCATTAACATGTCTATCGAGGTGATCACCATCGATGAAAGAACTGTCACTTACCGAGTGGTTTCCATGCCTGGAGATGGCACCTACCTTTTCCATTCTCTTTGTTACATATTGTACGGCCATATCAGGCTCACTCTTGATATCCGGAGGAACATTGTGTCTTATGTATTGAATGACTGGGACAGGTTCAAGGTGTGGACTGATGACGGTACAGGAGATAATTATTCTACACAGGAGCACTAGAAGAGTGAAATGCTTAAGCCCTTCACCTATGGTTCTGCATATGAGTTGATGGCTGCCGCTGAATTGTTCGGTTGTTGCTTTCAAGTGTGCCAAAATGGCCAAATATTTTACACCTTTCGACAACCGCCAATGCCTCTTAAACATCTTAGATTGACAGGTGACGATTTCAGTAGTGGACACTTTGATGTTTATGAATGTTTAAACTCTCAAAAGCTGGATGTGAAGTTTTCGATGAAACTGGTTGTACACTTACAACGCTTAACAGATGCCGAATGTCTCTTCAACACAAGTCCTACAAATACTGACGTAATTGAAACAAACCATGAAACTCAAACCGATTATGACAGCAGCAATCCAAGCTGTGAGATCTGAAACAAGATTACTGTTCACATGGCCAACTGTACGTTGCATGCTCAAGAGTAAGCTCAGTGCACAGCTTGGTCATATTACAACCGGAGGGCCGAACTCACAATGTGGTATACAAAGAGATCCTTAACAAATAATTATTGGTATATTTTCCCTCAGTTTAAAAAGTTTTAATTTTCTTCTTAATGAAAATTAAGGCAGTACTTCAAGTAAGCTGGTATTTTGCTATATATATATATATGTGTGTGTGTGTGTGTATGTGTATATATATATATATATATATATATATATATATATATATATATATGTGTGTATATATATATATATATATATATATATATATATATATATATATATATATATATATATATGCCAGCAACACTCATGACAATGACAAAACAATTACATTGTCAATCATGTTACGTTATTATTAAAATGTTTCCTTTTCTTTTTCATTACTTCTTTAACCCACTACTTCTCCGCTGCGAAGCGCGGGTATTTTGCTAGTGTATATATACAGTATATATATATATATACCTATGGGAGGGGCCAAGGAGGTTGGGTGCAATGTGAGTTGGGTGGTGGCCGAAGGCGGGACCTTGGCGGTCTGATCCTCGGCTACAGAAACTGGCTCTTGGGACGTGGAATGTCACCTCTCTGAAGAAGAAGGAGCCTGAGCTAGTGCGCGAGGTCGAGAGGTTCCGGCTAGATATAGTCGGACTCACCTCGACGCACAGCTTGGACTCTGGAACCAGTCTCCTTGAGAGGGGCTGGACTCTCTACCACTCTGGAGTTGCCCCTGAGAGGCGCCGAGCAGGTGTGGGCATACTTATTGCCCCCCGACTCGGAGCCTGTGCATTGGGGTTTACCCGGTGGACGAGAGGGTGGCCTCCCTCCGCCTTCGGGTGGGGGGAAGGGTCCTGACTGTTGTTTGTGCGTATGCGCCCGAACAGCAGTTTGGAGTATCCACCCTTTTTGGAGTCTCTGGAGGGTTGCTAGAGGGCATACCTTCTGGGGATTCCCTCGTTTTGCTGGGAGACTTCAATGCTCACGTGGGCAATGACAGTGAGACCTGGAAGGGCGATTGGGAGGAATGGCCCCCCCGATTTGAACCCGAGCGGTGTTTTGTTATTGTACTTCTGTGCTCGTCACGGATTGTCCATAACGAACACCATGTTCAAGCATAAGGGTGTTCATATGTGCACTTGGCACCAGGACACCCTAGGCCTCAGATCGATGATCGACTTTGTGGTCGTGTCGTCGGACTTGCGCCATATGTCTTGGACACTCGGGTGAAGAGAGGGGCGGAGCTGTCAACTGATCACCACCTGGTGGTGAGTTGGCTTCGATGGTGGGGGAAGATGCCGGTCAGACCCGGTAGGCCCAAACGTGTTGTGAGGGTCTGCTGGGAACGGCTGGCAGAGTCTCCTGTCAGAAGTAGCTTCAACTCCCACCTCCGGCAGAACTTCAACCACGTCCCGAGGGAGGTGGGGACATTGAGTCCGAATAGGCCATGTTCCGTGCCTCTATTGTTGAGGCGGCTGACCGGAGCTGTGGCCGCAAGGTGGTCGGTGCCTGTCGTGGCGGCAATCCCTGAACCCGTTGGTGGACACCGGTGAGGGATGCCGTCAAGCTGAAGAAGGAGTCCTATAGGACTTTTTGTCCTGTGGGTCTCTGGAGGCAGCTGATAGGTACCGGCAGGCCAAGCGAACGCTGCTTCGGTTGTTGCTGAGGCAAAATTCGGGCATGGGAGGAGTTTGGAGAGGCCATGGAGAACGACTTTCAGACGGCTTCGAGGAGATTCTGGTCCACCGTCCGGCGTCTCAGGAGGGGGAAGCAGTGCAGTGTCAACACCGTATATAGTGGGGATGGTGCGCTGCTGACCTCAACTCGACGCTAGGGTGGGTCGGTGGAAGGAGTACTTCAAGACCTCCTCAATCCCACTAACATGCCTTCCAATGAGGAAGCAGAGCCTGGGGACTCTGAGGTGGGCTCTCCCATCTCTGGGACTGAAGTCACCGAGGTGGTCAAAAAACTCCTTGGTGGCAGGGCCCCGGGGGTGGATGAGATACGCCCGGAGTTCCTTAAGGCTCTGGATGTTGTAGGACTGTCTTGGTTGACATGTCTCTGCAACATCGCATGGACATCGGGGACAGTGCCTCTGGATTGGCACACCGGAGGGTGTGTTCCAACTATAGAGGGATCACACTCCTCAGCCTCCCTGGAAAAGTCTATTCGGGGGTTCTGGAGAGGAGGGTCCGTCGGAGAGTCGAACCTCGGATTCAGGAGGAACAGTGTGGTTTTCGTCCTGGTCGCGAACAGTGGACCAGCTCTTCACCCTAGCAGAGTTCTGGAGGGTGCATGGGAGTTTGCCCGACCGGTCTACATGTGTTTTGTGGACTTGCAAAAGGCATTCGATCGTGTCCCTCGGGGAATCCTGTGGGGGGTGCTCCGGGAGTATGGGGTACCGGACCCCCTGATAAGAGCTGTTCGGTCTCTGTACAACCGGTGTCAGAGCTTGGTCCACATTGCCGGCAGTAAGTCGAGCCCGTTTCCAGTGAGAGTTGGACTCCGCCAGGGCTGCCCTTTGTCACCGATTCTGTTCATAACTTTTATGGACAGAATTTCTAGGCGCAGCCAGGGTGTTGAAGGGGTCCGGTTTGGTGGACTCAGGATTGGGTCACTGCTTTTTGCAGATGATGTTGTCCTGTTTGCTTCATCAGGCCGTGATCTTCAGCTCTCTGGATCGGTTCGCAGCTGAGTGTGAAGCGGCTGGGATGAGAATCAGCACCTCCAAATCCGAGAGCATGGTCCTCAGCCGGAAAAGGGTGGAGTGCCCTCTCAGGGCTGGGGGAGAGATCCTGCCCCAAGTGGAGGAGTTCAAGTATCTCGGGGTCTTGTTCACGAGTGAGGGAAGAATGGAGCGTGAGATCGACAGGCGGATCGGTGCGGCATCCGCAGTGATGCGGGCTCTGCATCGGTCTGTCGTGGTGAAAAGGAGCTGAGCCGTAAGGCAAAGCTCTCAATTTACCAGTCGATCTACCTTCCTACCCTCACCTATGGTCATGAGCTATGGGTAGTGACCGAAAGAACGAGATCGCGAATACAAGCGGCTGAAATGAGTTTCTTTCTTAGTCATCTTATCTTATTTGTATAATATGTCCTGCGGTGGGCTGGCGCCCTGCCCGGGGGATTGTTTCCTGCCTTGCGCCCTGTTTTGACTGGGATTGGCTCCAGCAGACCCCCGTGACCCTGTAGTTAGGATATAGTGGGTTGGATGATGGATGGATGTATTTATATATATATTGTGGTCCGCCCAGGAGGACGAGAGGAGGGTTTGTGCCTCCTCCAGACCGCGAGGGGGCGTCCGTCCTGGTTATGTTGGGTGCCTCGGGTAAAGGGCTTGGAAGCCCAGCCCTGTAGGGACCCGTGGCCACCACCAGGCGGCGCTCCAGTATCCCGGGAGCCCGGCACTTCCGCCACACCAGGAAGTGCATGGGGGAAGACGTCAGGAAACACCCGGACGGCTTCCGGGTGCGCAGCTGGCACTTCCGCCACACGGGGGTGTGTCCGCGGGAGATTGCCGGGAAGCAGCCCATCCGGGTTCCTATAAAAGGGGCCGCCTCCATCCAGTCAAGGTCAGAAGTCGGGTGGCAGAGGAGGGAGCTGGAGAGAGGACTGGAGGCGGCCAGGAGAAAGAGAGGCACAGGACTGTGTGGCCTGGACATTGGGGGAATCGGTGCTGGAGGCACTGGGGTTTGTGAGTGCACTGAACTGTAAATACTGTGTACAATAAACGTGTGTTGGGTGGAACTATGTTGTCCGTCTGTGTGTGTCCAGGCCAGCGTTCACAATATATATATATATACTAGCAAAATACCCGCGCTTCGCAGCGTCAAAGTACTGCATTTAAATTTTAATTAAGAACAAAATTTAACCTTTTTAAACTGAGGGAAAATATGCCAATAATTATTTGTTAAGGATCTCTTTGTATACCATGTTGTCAGTTCGGCCCTCCGGTTGTAATATGACCAAGCTGTGCACTGAGCTTACTCTTGAGCATGCAACTTACAGTTGGCCATGTGAACAGTAATCTGGTCTCAAATTTCACAGCTTGGATTGTTGCTGTCATAATCGGTTTGAGTTTCATGGTTTGTTTCAATTATGACAGTATTTGCAGGATTTGTTGTATTGAAGTGACATTCAGCATCTGTCAAGCGTTGTAAGCACACAGCCGGTTTCAGCGATAAAATCACATCCAGCTTTTGAGAGTTTAACCTCTTAACGCGCACACGTACCGGTCCCGGGACATAACAGCGGTTCAAAAACGTTACATTAATGTGTGCATGCCCATCTGCCATGCATCTCAACACCCTACCCATCAAATGAAACTTCAAAGTCTCGTCTTTCCGATGATATAAACCATTTTGACACACAACAACCACAGCACTGACACTAAAGCCTTTTTTACAGAGAAGTACATACTTTTAAGAGTTGACTGTGCCTACCTTTGAAGACCCCCTGCAAGTCAAACATCAATATTTCCGAGCAGTATTTATCCCATTGTGTCGGTAAGGCTCCAGCGAATATAATCCAGTAAAATGATTTAGGTCCAAAACACACGATATATTCTCAAAGGGACAAAAACTCCAGAAAACGTTTCATAACTTGAGACCACCTAAGTAATTTTTTTTCACTTATATTGCTCAAATTAGACGTAATTTGTTTCTGTCGGCGATAACCATGCTACCGCATGAAACACGTAAGTGTTAGCTTCTGATCGACACCTAAGTTGGCCAATTACGATGGGTCTGGGGTTGACTGGCACCTCGTATAGCCAACCAGTGTCACAGAAAGCTTGCAGGGTGACGTATAGCTCTGAACGCTGGTAGAATCTACCAGTTTGATTGGACACTGTGACTGACACTCAAAACTTACAGCCAATGAGCAGCCGAACATTTTGATACGTAACTTGCTATACTAACTTGTAAAAAAAACGATCGGGGCTGCGTGAAGGTGGCATTTGTGCCAGTCTGCAGAGTTGGTGCGTGGTTGTTTATTGTGATTTCGCCAAGTTTTTTCGCAGTTTAAATGTGAATAAAAGTAGAAGTTTAAACGTAAATAAACGCTTGATTAAATAATAGATGCATGTACGCATTGCAAAAGTATTCAACCGGCAACCGCGAGGTATAATGGGAGAGAGCGACGTGCCACGCCCTTGTGCTTTCTGCTTGCTAGTGATTGCTGCCATCAAGTGGCACATGGAAAAACGCTGAGATGTGTTGTAACAGTTTGTAAAAGAAATATATATAGTTTGTGTGCGTTTTATTAAAAAAAAAAGTAAAAAATAAAAAATATAAATATATTTTTGGCCCATAACTTGTATTGACTATTTTTACATAGAAATGTGTATTTTTGATTGTTTTTATTATGGAACATGAATTTTCATAACTAATAGAGTGACACTGTGTATAGATATAGATTCCTTTAGGTGTAAGCTTTCAGTAGAGCCCTTATTGATATATGTGGGTTGAAGCATTCAAAAGTTATTACACTTTTTCCATATGTTCCAAAATGTGGATAATGGTCCCTCTAAAAAGCCCCTGGGCATGCCCACATAAAAACTGGTGTAAAAAATGTCATTTTTACAGGTATTCTTTTCAAAATAATGAAATTTGAGTAGTCCACAAGTTATTCTGTTGGTACATAGTGTGTTTCTGTCCCCACCTACCTACTGCAGCTTTATTTTCCTTTATTTTCATAAAAAAACTTAGGCGAGAACAAAAAAATTCGTTTTTTTTGTGAGTTCTAATGTGCATAACTTTTGATCACCTACAGTGATTCTGACTACTAAGGGTGAAACTAGAGAATGTTACCTTTACAAAGAGACCAAACATGTGTTTATACTCCAGATAGTTCAATAACAGCAATGATTCTAATTTGGAGAGGTCGAATTACAAGCGATTTAGCAAAAATGACCCCGAATGATAAGGGAATTAAACATTCATAAACATCAAATTGTCCACTACTGAAATCGTCACCTGTGAATCTAAGATGTTTAAGAGGCATTGGCGGTTGTCGAAAGGTGTAAAATATTTGGCCATTTCGGTACACTTGAAAGCGACAACCGAACAATTCAGCGACAGCCATCAACTCACATGCAGAGCTATAGGTGAAGGGCTTAAGCATTTCACTCTTATAGTGCTCCTGTATAGTGTAATTATCTCCTGTACCGTCATCAGTCCACACCTTGAACCTGTCCCAGTCATTCAATACATAAGACAAAATGTTCCTCCGGATATCAAGAGTGAGCCTGATATGGCTGAGCAATATGTAACAAAGAGAATGGAAAAGGCAGGTGCCATCTCCAGGCATGGAAACCACTCGGTAAGTGACAGTTCTTTGATCGATGGTGATCATCTCGATAGACATGGTAATGGGGGTTGGAATTATAAAGGAAATGGGTACCTGAACAATGTAAAGTAAGTCTAAACTACCTACACAATAACTATAATCGTAATAAATGAACAATAAAACGGCGGAGAAGCCGTGGATTAAATAAAAAGGCTGTAGTTATCAGCAGGGAGACGTGAATCCCGTGGCGAAGCAAGGAAGGGAATGTAGAGACTGGAGCGACGGACGGCCTTATATAGGCAGGCAGCCAACAACGTGGGAGGCATTGGGATGGAGGACCTAATGCCGCCTCACACGGTGACCGAGCTGCAGGCTATGGACGTATATATGTACGTAAGTAGGATTCAGTTAGCGTTGGGAACCCGCGTACCAAATTTCTTGAAGATGGGCCCATAAGTAACAAAGACTGTTGAAAAGTTCAATATGGCGGCCGACAGTGGCATCATACCACCGAAATAAGTACGTACATCGGTTTTGGTTAGAGCAGGGAAGCCACCTACCAAATTTCGTGAAGATGGGGCCATAAATAAGAAAATTCAACATGGCGGACGTTGTTGACCGTTATCGACCGTTATGACCATTACGCGTAGAATTTCGAAATGAAACCTGCTTAACTTTTGTGAATAAGCAGTAAGGAATGAGCCTGCCAAATGTCAGCCTTCTACCTACAGTATATGGGAAGTTGGAGAATTAGTGATGTTGGAAAATTCAATATGGCGGCTGATAGTGGCGTCATACCATGAAATAAGTATGTACATTGGTTTCGGTTAGCTCAGGGAAGCCACCTACCAAATTTTGTGAAGATGGGGCCATGAATAAGAAAGTTCAACATGGCGGACGTTGTTGACCGTTATGACCATTACGCGTAGATTTTCGAAATGAAACCTGCTTAACTTTTGAAAGTAAGCTGTAAGGAATCAGCCTGCCAAATTTCAGCCTTCTACCTACACGGGAAGATGGAGAATTAGTGACGTTGGAAAGTTCAATATGGCGGCCGAAAGTGGTGTCATACCGACGAAATAAGTACAGACATCGGTTTCCGTTAAAAGTTCAATATGGCGGCCGACAGTGGCATCATACCACCGAAATAAGTACGTACATCGGTTTTGGTTAGCGCAGGGAAGCCACCTACCAAATTTCGTGAAGATGGGGCCATAAATAAGAAAATTCAACATGGCGGACGTTGTCGACCGTTATCGACCGTTTTGACCGTTACATGTAGAATTTCGAAATGAAACCTGCTTAACTTTTGTAAGTAAGCTGTAAGGAATAAGCCTGCCAAATTTCAGCTTTCTACCTACATGGGAATTTGGAGAATTACTGATGAGTCAGTGAGTATAATGGATTTATATGTATAATGGATTTATATGTATATAGATAAAGGACAATAAGAAACAACACAAAACATAAAATTACAACAGCTTAATTTCCTATAGAAAAGGTGCATGACTTCTGATCTTACGATTCTTGTGGACAAGATTGATTTACTCACAGCTAATCTGCATTGGCTTATTCCTCCACAAGCAGTCTGTGTGTGTGTGAGATGCTGCTCTAAAGTTTTATATTAGATTCAGGAAGAACTAACCTTTCAGTTACAGTCACTCCAGTACTGTAGTATATAAGCCTGCTTTATTCTAACTACTAAGTTACATATAGGCTAATAATTATCAGAATCAAAGTCGGTATATTTATGGTTCTGGTATAGGCAATGCCTTGTTCCTTCTTCGGGACAGTTTTCTTTTGCACATGGAGAAAATTTAAGCATACTGTCTTTGTTTTTGTGGCTTGTTTCCTTTGTCACCATGGTCACACCTTCTGATTGTAGATGGTGCTGCGGTTTCTTTCTGAGATTAAAATACTCTGTGTCGGTCCTCCTGCTGCTAGCAAAATCACATTTCCTGGGCAACTGGTGATTAGACAGCTACAACAACTAAGCATTTTCAGCAAGACAAACGAATGGCCTTATTTGCAGTACTCCTGTGTTTGAGCAATTGCTATTGTAGCAAGGTTTAGACTAATGGCACCCTTTGTCCAACTTCTTTTGCAGACGGTCTTCCATTTCTGTAGTCCAGACCCTTTGAAGTAGAAGGGATTGCTCCAACTTTAGTCATGGCTACACCCTATAAACAATAGGCCCTGAATTATGGGGCAGACTTATGGTTAGATTGACAGCAGTCAGCTAATAGAGGAAGTAGAAAGTTGGGATTTGCAAAGTTGTCTAAAGCCTGGAGTGGACTTTTTACTGTTCATTTGTCGGTTGCACATTAGCCCATCCTTTTTGGTTAACTATTGAATTGAAGTTTTGCACATCTATGTTACTCATTATTAATATATTTTCCTTTGTCTCTAACCAAGTATTTGGATGGTGCCTCAAAGAGCCATCTCAGGGTTGTCACTTGGCGATTGATATTTTTTCAGATAAGGCACAGATGCTGCATTTCAAAGAGAGGCCCAGTCAAGAAAAATTGATGTTAAGAATGTCTGGTAGTGGCCTTGCTAAGCCAAGGACTTGTATTCTATCCATAACACAATGAATAATGTGAGTCTGCCTACATTCAAATCAAATCAAACATCTTTCAAGTCTAATTTTAAGCAAGTTTTAGACATCATTTTCCCGCTAGTATGTGATTTAGGATTTTTCCATTTAAAATGTTAAAAGATTTTTTTTTACTTAAGGCAGCATTGTGAATATTTTATTCAACCCTGCATGTAACTAAAACTGATTTTGTGATTATTTTATATTATCAATGCAGGAAAGAAGAGGACATATCTGCTATTTGCATGTACAGTATCGTAGATATCAAGCAGACCTTTAATAAGGATTACAATTCATCAAACGAATCAGCACCAAATTCATGGCTTGGAACAGTAAGTTAGAACCTGAGCATTAAATTGACTGGTTTGCTACATGAAGTTAATTGATTAGACATTTCATTCTCTTTTCCTTTCCCTTTAGATAGGAATCATCAGACTTCTTTTAAAGTAACTGAATTACACTTTTTTAAAAAAGCAGAAGAATAGATTTTATTGATAAACTTAAGGATTATTGTAAGAGGATAATTTGTTATATGGACCTAAAAGACAGAAAAACATAACCCAGAAGATCATGTTCATAGGTCATATGGATAATTTTTGGAATTTGTTGAGTTTTACATTTTTACTCAGTGTTTCTTTCTTGAAATGTTAATGTCTTTAGCTGGCACTTCATTAGTAGCTTAGAATTCTACATTACCTTGATATTAATAAAATACATTTAATTATACCATGTCTTTAAAGAGATGTCTGATTCTTTGAACTGACATTATTGTTGCCCTGGTTTCAAGTACACACACTTTTTTTGTGCATGATCTTCTGTCTCAAAGCCCCAAACTGAATTTGAATAGTCTCTGGAAACATTTGCCCCCACTTTTCGGCACTGCAGCTTGAACTTTAAGCAGTAGCACAATTTGTTCAGTGGAAGACACATAGGTGGAACAATATAGACAAAAACGGCCCATTCAATCCAACAAAGCTCACCAGTCCTCTCCACTTGATTCCTCTAAAAAAAAACATCAAGTCTGCTTTGAAAAGTCCATAAACTCCTACTATCACACTGCTTGGTAGCTTATTCCAAGTGTCTATGGTTCCCTGTGTAAAGACAAACTTCCTCATTTTTGTGTGAAATTTACCCTTAACAAGTTTCTAACTTTGTCCCCATGTTCTTGATGAACTCCTTTTAAAATAACTGTCTCAATCCACTGTACTAATTCCCTTCATAATTTTAAACACGTCAGTCATTTTAATCCTGTTTTGTTTAAAATGAAAAGGCTCAGCTCTTTTATTCTTCATAATTCATCCCCTGGTGTCCTGGAATCAGGCTAGCTGCTCTTCTCCAGACCTTCTCTACTGCTGCTACATCCTTTTTGATGACTGAAGACCAAAACTACACACAGTACTCATTCGTTCTAAAGTTGGAGCATATCCTCCTTGGATTTGTACTTTACTTATAGTGCTATGTAACCTAACATTCCGTTGGCTTTCTTAATGGCTTCTGAAGACTTGTCTGGAAGTTGATAATGTAGAGTTCATTACACCTCCTAAATCCTTCTCATAAGTTGTAGTTTTGATTTTCAGACCTGTCATTGTGCATTCAGAAAAGGGAAGTCTAGAGGCAGTGGTGGTGCTGCATGTTCTGCTCCTAACCATCTCGATTACACTTCACAGCAGACATATTGATCTGCTGTACACAGCATTAGAAACTCGGATAAAAGAAGTTCACACAAGCAAGCCATTTGGGTAGAAAGAGGCGATCGCTCCTAAACTAACAGGGCAATTTAAATATACAGATGGGTGGTGATGAGACAAAATTTACCTAACATGTAGCCACTCTTGCTTTTGCTGTTTATATTCAATTGCTCATCTGATTTTTCACTCGTGTGTAACAAGATGATGCTTTGACCTTTTACGTCATGTATAAATGACAGTAATAGAAATTAAAATGGGCAAGCATGGTTTTATGGGTCGCTGCCTCACTGCTTCATAGTTTCATGTTTTTTGCCAGGCATACTGGTGCCATCTCTTGTCACTCAAAAATTTGTTCAATATGAGTGATTGTGAATGCGTATTAAACATATTCTTAGATTGCCTGATTCAATAACTGGTGGTGATAAGTGAAACAGCAGAATTTCATTTCCTAAACCATTTCACCAAATTGCACTTAAAATCATTTTTCTTGTGATTTCACAATTGCAAAATGTGAAACCCATCAAATATGAGTTTTTGAGTGGTTTTAAATATTGTAACGACCCGGCAGCAAGCGCTGGCGGAGTGACGCCGTATGGGTAATTTATGTAAATAGTTTGTGGGGAATTTATGGGTAATTTATGTAAAGCTTATTGTTGTGTCGAAATTAACTTAGTAACCTAATTGTCTTTCTTGTTGTAAGTGTTGTATGTGTTTGTGCTCAATCAGTGGGGTGGGTTGGGTTATCGCCGTCCGGGGTTGTTGTTATTGTAAATAAGTCACCATTAATGAGAAAGATGGCTCTGTAAATGACCTTGACAATGGCTATACAATGAGTATTAAGCTTTGTTTTACTGGCTATCTGTTAATAAAAAGATACAACAGGACAGAGCTGTATCATTGCTAAGATTCTATCTAAGCAATTATTGCCGAGACACTCAGAGTCGTGCGGTGTATGGGACACGAGTGCTCGTTATCTAAAGAGCTGGGTGCAGCTGCGTGCATAACGCTGGCAATCCGCTAGCCGACAGCTTGGGAGAGGTGCACGGCAGAGTTCGGCTCTAAAATCTTTAAAGACTCCATCACAGGTCGCTACAATATGTTCAGGATGGATAAGGTTACTGCACAGCTAAAACTGTTGTTCTATTTCTCAAACACATTTGATGCAGTTCCACATGCCCTTATTTGCCGTTGTTCTATTTCTCAAACACATTTGATGCAGTTCCACATGCCCTTATTTGCCGTTGTTCTATTTCTCAAACACATTTGATGCAGTTCCACATGCCCTTATTTGCCTTATTTATTATTTGTCTTTTGCTTCAGATTACTTATTTTGGATGAGAGATGGAACCATCTGTCCTCAGTTTTCATAGCTTTGTTAGCTGAACCAATCCTATATTCTTTCAGATACTTTCCAGCAGCCACACAATCCGGGCACTAGTTTTTAGCAGTGGAGAAACACTCACAGAAACATACTGTCTATCTGTAAGCCCTTTTTCAAGTTCCACACCAGAATAAATTTCCACATTTGTGTACATAGCGAAAAAGATTAAATGAGATGAAAATATATGTTGTCATGCACGCGCGGACGGATTTTAACACACCTGGGAAAACATTCGCCGGCAGGGAATGTTTTCCCTGTGCTTTCCTACAGAAAAAAGGACGCTCCGCCGGCATAAGCCGGCTTTGCCCGCAGTACGTTTACTTCCGCCCTTCCTCCGCCATCTTGTCCTGACGTCATTGGTCCCAGCATCCCTCACGGTTCCTTCCCAGCATTCCTCCACTTCCGGCTCCTCCCTCATAAAATGGCCGCCGACACCATGCTTCGGCATCTCGCATTTGAACTGTTTAGTTTATGTTTGACCTGCTTTTCTTTTATTGATTATTGTGGATCGTCTACAATATACGGGGCCGGAAAACCCCAAACCTTTGTGCTGTCTCCTATTGGAGTTATTACAATGTGCTAATAAATTATCTATCATACAGCTTCCCCACACTCTCAAAATTATATGATGTCATGTTTTGTATGTATTACTTACTTCATAATCTTAAAATGTTAAGTGTAGACAGCGTTAAAGATATTTCTCCAAATCCCAAAGACATGCAGGTTAGATTTATTATCACTTGTAAATCTGTGTGATGTATGAATCAGTTTGGGTGCATTCATGAGTGTGCCCTGTCTGGTAGTCTAGGGATCATTCATACTTTGATTTTCATTAAGTCAAAATAGGTATTACCCTCCACATGGACAATTTCAACATTAGAGCAATTTTTACAAGAAAAGGCCAATCAGGCCAAAAAATGTTGCCAATCCCATCCATCTAATTTCTCCAAAGTAAAATTGAATCATTTCTTTCTGTTATAAAAAAAATCTTGGAAGGCTTGGAAGGAAACGAGACATGATTTTCTCAGAAACACTTAAACGCGAGACAAGGCAATGAGACAAAAGGACAGCTGCTGTGCAGGATTTTAAATGTTAGAATCGCTGCACAACATGCAGATCATGCAGCAGCTGCAAGCCAGAAGCTGATCGAGCAAAGAGGATCGAGCAAAGAGGAGGTAAAAAAAAAAAGATTTGTTTCCCATTGTATCACCGTTTAAGAGGGGGTTTCGGCGCAGCGACCACATCTCCTTAGTGTGTGTTCAGCCCCCCTCTTCACAAAGCAAGCGGCAGAGACATGAAGTGGCTGGTGCATAGCGCGCCCCCGGGGGGGGAGAAGGTTATGCAAGCGAAGTGATAATATATAATTAACTCAAGACAGGTTGTAATTTATAGTGACATGAATACTTTGTCTAACTTTATGATGAGCAATTCAGACACATTATTAATTAGCATTTCATAGAGTGATTATTCTTTTGAAACAATATTACATTTTTTTTGCTAATAATTATCTTTTTCATCAAAACATTCAAAATCGTGCTCATGGTGAAAGGCAAGTAAAAATATTATTTCTAATATCAGAATTGCTAGTAGGAATTCAATGTTTTACAAGTAAACTTATTTAAATGTATTTAGGCAACACCATGCCAAACCTGAATTGATTTTTCTATTGTATCCCAACCAGTCTGATTATTCCCGTGGATCTTGCCTATATCCTGTTTTCCTTCTAATATTCAGGTTTTTGTGCTTAATACATGTAGTTCATATTGATCAGTGTATTATCGTGATATTCCCCTCTGGTTACCCTTATTTCCTCTTCCTAGGGATTATGTGATTTTACCAGGTTCGTTACCAGATTGGTCTACCCTTACACTTTGAAATGAATACAAACATACATAGATAGACACAAACACACAGACCCTAACCACAAAACTACCATATGAAAGATGCATACACATGCACCTTATTCACTAGCACATTAACCCACACAAGTACAGTATGAATAACACATGCGCAGTCTAGTACTCCAAGTTATTATTGGCATGGACAACATACAATATTTTGAATATATGTCAAACTCAAATATTATTTTGATCTCTGTGAATATATTTAAACATATAAAGATTCAGCATCCTTGGTTATCTGCCATTTATCAACCAAGAATGCCTTACTTCAGGTATTGTTCCCTACAATCGGGTGGAGCTTCCACCATCAGCCTTGATAAACCTAACAGATCGAAGCGTATGGCAAACTTCCGACTGCCCCAGGTGTTCTTAATAGCTACTTTTATTACTTCAGTCACTTCAGATAGTAAAACAAAGAATAGAACTTTAAAAGCAGTGCAGTATGTATTACATGAATAATAATTCCAAACAGAACAAGGAATACTAAGATTGACAGTACAATCTGGATATATAATCTTAAAAAAAGCTTATTGAAAGCAATTAGAGATGTCAAGGATGAATGTCCCAGTGCGACATTGATTTAGCAGTCAATGTTCATGAAATGCTTTTAACTGACAAATGGATGAAACAGGTCACACACTTCTTTGTTTTCCCTTCTGATGTCGCTTTAAGACAAGGCATATTTATTATAAAATTCTACATGGGAGTTTTGCAACACGTGATTGTTAGATATTCCGACTGGCTGGCTATCAGTATGATGGATGAGTCCACTCAGACTCTTTAATCTATTTGAATATGTCTATTTTCCCAAGCAATAAACTTTTTGATGTTTTAACAATCTCCTGTCTCATGGCATCTCCTTCTGTTCGCAGGTTGTAAAGTAATCGGATACAGTTGGAAGCATAGCATGTCTTCCTTTCCCAAGGTGTAAACCGATTTAGTCCAGGCGCCCTTCCCTTCAGAGGTGATAAAATCATCGATACAGCTTGAAGTATCTCCTGAATTCCTGCTCAGTTCAAACAGATCTTAATGTGATTGGAACAATTCAGGAAAACATTGCTTTGATATCAAATTGCCCATGCAGGTTAGACAAAAGTTGGCAGATTTTGCACACCACAACAATTAGAAACGTGTAAGTTAGTAAAGCTTCAGTGAGTATGCCCAGGTGTTGATTCTGCAACATCCAGGAACTCAGCCTAATTTTACCTGGATAAGCCACAGCCCCAAGTTTGACCCCAAAAGCACAAACACATTTAGTGACTTACTGATGTTCACACAGTGAAGCAGATGCAAAAATGGAGCTGAAATCCTTGTAATTTAAAGTCCTGTGCTTTAGCCAGTACCTCATAACCTCCATCCATCCACCCACTTTCAAGTCTGCTTATACAATTTGAGGTTAGAGGAAGCCTATGGCCACCAGTCCATCACAGAGTTTGTTCACACAGACTCACATTCACTCATACTGAGCAAGGTATTGAGTGGCAATATACACCCTGGTGTACCCAGAGCACTGGAGGGAAATGTGTGTGTGCAAACTGCACACAGGCAGAGCCAGCTGAATTCAAACACAGAACTGTCAAAATGTGAGAACGTAGCATTTAATATTCTGCCACTCATTTTTAATTTGTATCACTGCCATTTGTGGAGTGTTACTATTTAGAGTTGATTTTGTTAACCACAGGTACAAAATCCAGTGAGGAATTGAATATGAACAGCAAAGCCATGAGTAGCTACGTGTAAAGCAAATGCTATCTGATTCCCATCCATGTACATTGAAGTTGCCCTGTCATTTCGGGTCACATTGTGGATAAACCTGCTATCCAACAGAAGTGCAGTCTGTCCCTTAACCGGAGATGAGTGTGAAACAGGGGATGGTCTTGATAAGCCAAATTCAAGATGCAGCCAAACTGGTTTACCAGCAGAGATGGATGGGTATTCCTTATGCAGGAGGTAATGGTTGGACAACCTGGTGCCATCCTGGCTGGGATAGTTAATGTTTAATTTCCTGTTTAGAAGGCCAGGGAGAGTGAAGGGCAGTGGGATGCTGCCTTCTTGTGCTCATCTCATTATGCTGTACACTGGAGGGGCAGCGCCCCTTATGGCAAGATCATATTAGGATGCCCGCAGGGCAGCATAGGAATTTTAGTTCAGTAGGGCTGCACTGTGGTTCTGTGGATCCTACCAGGTGGAACTACTGGGAGGTGAATCCTCTCTTTTGGAGTGGCTCTGCCTGACTTAGAAGAGTTCCTGGAGACAATGATTGTGTATCAGAATTACTCCCAGGTTAGGTTAAAAATGGCGTGCTCCAAATAGCCCGGGGAGTCAGAGCTGGGAAAGGAGGTGGACAAAGCTCTCCTGGCAGAAGTGAAGAAAGGAAAAAGTCATACGAATAGAGATTGTATCATGGGAAAAGAAGCCTAGTGTTGGATATTTTGTTAAATAAAAATGGTTATTTGAACTTTGGACTACAGTTGGAATAATTGTGTCTGGGTTTTGGGGATCTGTGATACCCCCTAGTGGCTACAGGGAGATTACCCTTTTCTACCCAAAATGTGTTGAGTGAATCTCTGTTAGATGCTACTTCACAAATTCCTGAACAACAATAACTTTTGCTACTGACCTACTGAAAAGTTACATCAGCATGGGGATGACATCACCAATATGTCACCAACGATATGAGCTGGATTTTCATCACTCAAATGGGTATCATTAATGCCATTTGCAGTGCGGCCTATGAAATGGACGATCCTGCCATATTCTTATAGATTTCCAGTGAGTACAACAAAGCCAGCAGTCCTTCTAAGGAACATGAATCTATTAGGTCAACACGGGCAGCCTCTCACAGCACTCTTATGTGTTATTAAAAGGACAATACAGATCACAGTGACAACTTGACCTTTTCATGATAGAGCTGTTCCTCTTTTACTGGCAGAGATTTTTGTAAGCCTGGGTACAGCAGATCAGTATGTCTGCTTTTAAGCATACTGTACCTTTGAGGGAGAGGAGTATAATGTGCAGCACCACCACTGCTCCCAGACTTAATTAACAAAGTCTGAGTGCTATTGTTAAAATTCAAACTGCATTTTCACTTTTTTGTTTTTTTTTCTTGTATTTTATTTGTTTGTTTTTTTTGTGAATTTTCATATTTTCTGTTTGTATTTATGTATTTTTGATTACATTGTTCATTTTTCTTTGTGCTTTCATTTTTATTTGCATTTTCTTGTTTTTTGTTAGCATTTTCACAATTTGGTTATATTTCATTTTTGTTTCATTTTCATTTTTGTTTGTTTTAATCTTTGTGTTTATCTCTAGGGACCACTGTATTTTGGTGTATTTGGCAACTTATTATAAATGTGTGTCTTATGTTGAGCCATAGATTGTTTGCCAACCCGTACAGTCTCTTTTTCAGGTCTTCAGACTGCTGTGGCAGCTAAAAGAGAGGCTGGAGAAGACAGCCAGAGGGCCCTTTGAGTCGATGCAGGAGTGCTTCAGGAAGCTTGGCGCAGTACTCTCCAGCCAGAAAGATGTGGTGATACAGGTGAGTGTTTCCTGTACTGTAAATAAAACCGGACATCTGAGTGAATTGCTTCCTGATGTTAGCACTGAGGGAAAGTAAGTAGCCAGTGGTCCAACAATCGACTTCGGTGTGATGAACAATCGTGCGGGGGCAAGCAGAATTGTCAGAGGTGCAAAAGAGGGGCCCGCTTGTATTTGCCGAAAACGAAAGCACCCACCCCAACTACATGCGGCGGTCTCAGAAAAGTCGAGAGGGGTGCAGACATTTCGGGGTCTCTTCTTGACCAATAGAGAGACTCAGACTGTCGCCGCACCCCAGATTATAAGGAGGGCCCAGAAAAGAAAGATTTGGTCTCTGCACACTGCAGCATGTGAGCCCCTGTGCTCACGTGTGAAGGAGGGCCGCTCTCCGTAGGGGTGGTCCAACCCCAGCTGAGCATAAAGCAGAGTGGGCATTCCCGCAATGTTTCCATCTCTGGGGAGTCAAAACATCTGGGGAGTGGTGTTGTTATGAGAGCCACCAAGTCGGCCACGGGTGGAAGAGGTGTTGGCACAGCGCCTCCCCATCCCCCTGTTGGTTCTA
>NW_024378573.1:0-43996 GCF_016835505.1 Polypterus senegalus
TTTAACAAGAATTAAATTGTACAACAGCAACAGTTGCATCCATATTGCCAAGCAGTGATGTCACTCCCAGGATCTACAGGAGAAAATTAATTTTTCAAAGTATAAAACAGTGTGAAAAATTTCAGAGGATTTTGAACAATGACATTTTAAACAAAATTTTCTTTTTCCTTTTTTGCCCACCCTTTGTGACATTACTGCCCTAAAGGGTGATGGCAACTGCATCACAGAACAGGTGAGGGAGTGCAGACAGAAACTCCTTGGACTGAAAAGTGGTTTACAGATTTTACATTTATGGACATGAACAACTACAAACGAAAACACTGACAGTATTCTGGGGATGGGGGTGAGGGTTGGAGGGAGGGTGACCAATGGGGAGAAGACAACCTTTTAACTATTAAAAAAAAAAAAAGTCAGTTAATCAATTTAAAATAAAAAACTTATAAAGTTTGGCTTCAAACATTACAGAGAAAATACACTAAGGGAGCTATGTTTTATTAATAGGTTTTTATTAATAAAAAAGGACAAAAATCCAAGAAAAAATGCAACCAAAGAACTGTCTGGTGTTTTTTTGTTAGTATTTAAAAAAAAAAGTATCAATGTTTGTAAGTTTTTTAAGTCTTACAGCATTGTAGGTGTGAGTGTGCGTACCCCCTCTCTTTCTCTTTATATATAAATATAATATTGTAATGAAAAGTCAATTATAAAGGGTCTGGGGCACTTCAAAGGCAAAGTGTGTATATTGAAAATGGCAGAGGGTGCAAATGGGAAGAGGTGGTCCAGGTGAAGTGACCCCAGAAGTGATGTCATGGTTGGAGGCACGTTAGTCTTGCTTTCTGCAGGGAGGAGGAAGGAGAAGAGAAATCATTATTGTTTAGCACCCTAGTGTGTTCCAGGGGAGTAATTTAATTAACCAAGCCCTTAAGTTGTTCCCCAAGGACATGAGTGTGACGATATATATAATCTAATAATATATATAAAACTAGCTGAGTATAGCTGTATAAAGGGTTAAAGTGAGAAAGCTGTTTTTGTCAGTGCTTTTTATTTCCATCCACTATCTACACCACCTCTCTATCAATATGTCTGCTCTCATGAGTTTATAATTTGTTAATTTTTGTGTTTGACTGGATTCCATAATTGCCATTACCCCTTGTTGTTTTGGGCCATGTATACTATTTATTTCTATTTCCTGTTTAAATGTAGTTTTATGAATAGATTGTTAAACCCACCGTAATAAAACAGATGGCTTGTTGAATAATTGAATCCATACACTGCGGAACACTTCTTCAAAAGAGGCAAGCAAAGGGGATTGGGGTTCACAGACATCTCTGCATGTCTTCATATTATTACAAAAGACGGCATCAGTGATGGCATTCGATAATGTTATAAAAATGATTCAAAGTTGATTTGATTTAAAATTACTACAAACTACAGGCCTAACATAAGTACCTCATGAAAAATTGGGTTTGAATGTGTGCAGACCATCAAGAAACAGTAACGATTACCAACACCATCTTCAGGCCTTCTCTTTCTACCATATTCTGAACCATGACTGGCACGCACTAAAAAGTGGCGTTCTCTTCTCCTTTAGTGTGGCTTATTTGTATGATAGTGTTAGCTTTTTCAAAAATGCAGGGTTTTGCTTCGATTAAAAAAATGTAATGTCATCAGTTAATATTAGAGTTATTGTCGTGTACACACTGCAGTGAAATTCCTGTCCACACATTTGACCACCATGGAGAAGGCCACCACTTTCCTCGACCAGCAGGCCAAAGATCTCTCCATTGGTTATGTATACAATTACACCTGGACAGCTGTCAAGATAGCTCACACAACAGTGTAGGGACCTTCACGCCCCGGCTCATTCCACTTTCTGTGAAAGACTCTCTGGTACACTTGATCTCCAGGTTTAGTAGGACTTTGAGGTTCTTCCACAGCTACTGGTTCCCTCTTGTTTTTATTCTATCCACCACAATTTCCAGGAAATGAGCACTATCTTCATTTAGTATGCAATTTCACAACAGCAAAGCTCAATAAAAGTATTTTTTGGCGTTTTAAAAGTTTTTTGGGGGGAAGCTAAAAGAAGTGAACATTGCGCCTTACTGTATATTTCTTAGAAAAGGGTCTAGATGGAAAAAAGGGGAGAAAAATCAGTCTTTTGTAAATTCAGCATTTACTAAACTTGGGCTTATTTTCATTTATATTAAGGTATAAATATGATTGTGTATGTGTATATTTACAGTGGTTATAGGATAGAATCTCCCCCTTCAAAATATTCCCTTTTGTTTTTGCTTTACAGCCTTAAATGAAAACATACAAACCAAACTTTTTTCCACCTTTACTTACTCAATGCAATCTGTAACATCCAAGTGAAAGATATCACAGCTGCAGTTCAGAAGAATTTTATAAAATAAAAAGCAAGAAATACTGAGATTAATAAAGGACCCCCCCAACAATGTTTGTAAACTCAATCAGGTGTAAGTGCCCACCATTTCCATTGTAGACCATGGTTACTGGCTTCCACCAGTGATCAATTGGAATCCGTGTGATTAGTGAAGCATAAAAACAGCTGTTCCTGGATCCGGCTGTCCCTCCAAATTGGTTGGAAGAGCAAGGAGGAAACTGGTAAGAGAGGCTACCAAGAGGCCAATGGCCACTTTGAAGGAGTTATAGGATTTTATGGCAAAAAGTGGTCATTGTGAGCATGCGAGAACAATTTCACAAGCACTCCAAAATTGTGGCTTGTTCAGGAGGGTCGCTAGGAAAAAGACGCTTCTCAAGAAATGCCACATTAAGACTCGTTTGCGCTTTGCCAGAATGCACCTTGAAGATTCTGATGCCAAGTGGAAAACGGTTTTATGGTCAATACCAAACGGTACACCTGGGAGAAATCCAGTGCAGCTCACCGTCCACAGCACACCATGCTTACAGTAAAGTATGGAGGTGGCAGCATCCTGTTGTGGGGGTGTTTCTCTGCTGCAGGTCCTAGGGCTCTCGTTAGGGTAGAAGGAAAAATGGATGGGGCAAAATACTGTCAAATTCTTGAGGAACACCTGCTACCCTCTGCCAGAAAGTTGAAGATTTGCAGAATAAACAGGTATATATATATATAAATATACAAATACATACACCGTCTCTCCCTCTCTACCAGTCGAAAGCTGCTGAACACTCCAGTTTTTCTTCAAATTGAATCAGTTGAAATGCAGTGAATGACCTAAAATGGTGAAAAGGTAAGCAGTAAACTACTAGTGGTTTAAATTTAAAGATTTGGTTAACAAAAACTGAAAAAATGAATATTACGACTGGGCCATCATGTGGGAACAACTAATAGGTTACAACCTACAGGTATTCTGCAGCAAATAATTTGCGCAGGTGTACCAACTTCTGTCAATTACTTAAAAGCCCTCTACTACGCTGGAGTACTGCTTGGACAGTGATAATGGCAAGAAAACATCAATTAACAAATGAAAGGAGACAGAGTACTATAACCCTTAGAAGTGTAGGCCTTTCCTTTAGAGAAGTTGCAAAAAAGAAAAGAAAATGTCAGTCCAGTGGTGTCCTACACAAACCAAAAGGTAATTAGACAATGAAAGAAACTGATAGCAAGAGATCTGGCAAACCCAAAGTCAGAAGCCAATCAGAAGCACAACAGCTTCAAGCACAGCAAGTGTCAGTTTCTACTGTGTAGAGGAGACTTTGTGCTGCTGGTCTGACGGGACGAGTGGCAATGAAAAGGGTATTCCTTAAAGTATAAAATACTGGGAGAAAGTCTTAAGGACCGATGAATCAAAATTTGAAATCTTTGGTTCATCATGCAGAGTGTTTGTAACCGTTGAGTTGGTGAAAGGATGGATCCTCAGTGCGTGACACCAGCTGTCAAACATGGAGGAGGAAGTGTGATGGTCTGGGGTTCTTTTGCTGGAGGCCGAGTTGGTGACTGGCATTCTGAATCAAAAGGGTACCACAGTTTGGCTGTTCTATCAGCCAAAGGGGGCTACTTTGATGAATCAAAAGAAACAGTAAGATTTTGTACACTTAATGATTCTTTGACTTTTTTTTATTTTGCTGTTCATTTGTTCTTTGCCTTGATTCCATGAAGCATTAAAATGTTAAACTGCATGCATTGCTGTAAAAACTGAGGTGTTCTACATTTTTTTAAGTGTTTTTCTGCAGATATGCTGTGTGGAAAAGTGCAAAGTCGTATTGTGTAATTTATACCCTAAAAAATCTAAATGAAATGGCATAGAAAACCTAAATTGAAACTTGCTTTATTTGTGATGTACAAAGTGCATGTTTTCTGTTCTTACAGCGTTTCATACCTTGTATTGTTCAGTTCAGTGATGACTCAAGGAAAAAAATGTTTTTGAACCTTTCAGTGCAAGTCTTTAGGGTCCCAGGGCATCTATCTAGCTGATGGTAGCAAAAAAAAAAGAGGTGACGTCAGAGGTGAGTTGTGTCCCTCCAGATGTTGCTAGCTCTGCGGAGGCAGAAAGTTGTGAAGATACCCACCCAGGAGTGCAGATAATGTTATTCATCTTTTGACTTGAACCCAACACCATTGATAGTCATGATGGAGATGAGCTGAGTAAATGAGGTGAAAAAAAAGTGCTCTAGTGCTTTTATTCAAAACAGTTGAAGGAATCCGGTGTACAAAATTGCAGTGCTCCTTCCATCATAAATAATCCATTAAAACAGCGCTAGTCTGTGAGTTTGAAATCCTGATTAAAATCAAACAGCCATCGGGTCCTTCGAGTCTTGCCATCAAGCGCAGCACCTGCCCAATTCCGTGTCCCCAGCTCAGCCATAGCTCACTCATTTAGCGGAGACACTAGCAGACACGGTTCTCCCCTCCTGACCCACATTTTAGCCACCTCGAGTGGCGTTAGCCAGACCACTCGGGATCAGTCGTTCTCCCATCTTCCTTCATGCTCTCACAATCATCCCTCTGTTCCCTGGGGAGGACGCCACCTCGATCTCACCCGTGGGGATGATCTGATCCTTTGCACCCTCACAGACCAATGCCCATGCTGCCTCTCACCCTGGCTGGCTGGCTCATCCTGCTGCTCTCCCCAATGCCGTTCTCGTGCCTCTCTCTATGTTACACCGACCAGCCGCAGACGTCACTTTACCACACACCTCCACCCTTAAGACCGCTAGTTGCACAAGAAGGCTCCATGGATCAACTATTGGCACAGGTCTGTGGCGTGGCCCTACGTTACACTAAATAATTACCGCACTCACGTCTTTTTGTGGTGGCATGGTAGTGGTCCCTGTGCATGATTCGGGAGTGGACGGCCCTGCACTTAGTATCTGCTGCCATGCAGTCGGCATATCCTGCTAGAGAACAGACTTGCCATTTCAACAAAGATTGCTCCATTGATCCCCAGTCACAAGGTAAACTGGTTCATGCCTTAGTGGGTATTCATTTACTGTATAACCTATAGAAACCTTGTGAAGAGATCAGCTTCATCATCTAATATTGTCCTGGAATGTTAATCAGGTTGTTACATTTATATAGATAGTGCTTTTGTCACTGCAAAGAGCACTTTACATAGAGAGTGGTGTGCCATTTAAACCAGCACTAATGTGCAGTATCCAGCAGGATGATGTCACGGCAGCCATTTTGCACCTCAGCACACATGAGGTTAGTGTTAGGTTGGCGTTTAAGGGGTGAGACAGATACTTACTCATTAAGGGGGAATGGTTGAGTAGGGGCCAGAATGAAGGAGGCCATGATTGGCCATTTAGTCAGGATATTTCGTACTCTTTTCGAATATACCCACTGATTTATTATGACCTCAGAGAGTCATAATCTCGCTGTTACATCTCATCTGAAGGGCTCTGCCATTTTTACAGTACAGTGGGGCTGCCACCTGGATGATGCAACGCCAGCCATGTTTGCTCCAGTGCACTTGCCACACATTAGCTGTTAGATGGTGAAGGGGTGAGATAGTTAGCCAAATAGAGACAGGGACTGATTAGGGGGACAGAATGATACCCAACTCTTTACGAAGAATGCCCAGGGATCTTTATGACCACAGAGAGTCAGGACTTCGGTTTTATGTGCCATCTTAAAGACTCTGCCATTTTTACAGCACAATGTCCCCATCACTGCAGTGAGAGCCATGCACAGACCACACAGGGTAAGCGTCCCTCTTCTGGCCTCACCAACACCTCGCCTTTGCCTACTAGTTGGATCAGACATGAGGTGGAATGGCTGCTGGTAAAACAGCATTGGCGAAGTTTGTAGCTGCCATCAAAGGCCAGTGCGCTGGTAAGGGATGAAGGCCTGAAGGACAGCATCTCAAGTCCAATTTTACAATGGCTTTCATGCATGGCAAGTTAGTAGTTTTCATAGTTACTCCTGTGCGTTTAGTTTCCTTTATGACATATACAGTAGAATGGATTTTGGATTAAAAGTTGATGTATGTTCACTTGTTGCCACGTTGGACTACCTTTACCCTATAGATGTTATTTTACATGTAAATAGTGTGGGTTCAGATGCCACTCTTGACACCACGTGACCATGAGCAAGTTACGTGACCTGCCTGTGCTCCAGTTGGAATACTGAAAAAAATGGAAGCAATTGTATCATAAATGTTGTAAGTCATCGTGGATAAAGGCATCAGCTGAATAAGAAAATGTAAAGATAGCGGGAAAGATCGAACAACTAGCGGGCAAGGTTAGGCCATTGACAACTTTAGCACAAAATGACAATGAACTGGCCAGTTAAGTTATTTAGATCAGTGCATGATGTTTCATGTGTCTATTGGCCACCCGTGTAGTGCATGAATAGCCAAATGCAACAGCAACAGCAGCAGCAACCTGACCACACAGGGTTGTGTTCTGAGTCTTCAGAACTTCAATCTGCATTGGGGGGAAAAAAACAATTACTGGTTCTATAGTGTGCAATGTATAAGTGCCTAGTGCCTTCCACAAGGCTCTATCCTGGGTTCGCTGCTCTTTTCGATTTACATGCTTCCGTTAGGTCAATTATCTCGGGGCATAATGTGAGCTACCACAGCTATGCTGATGACACACAACTGTACTTATAGCGCCTGATGACCCCGACACTCATGATTCACTGACACAATGTCGTACTTGTGTTTCTGAATGGATGAATAGTAATTTTCTCAAACTAAATAAGGAGAAAACAGAAATTTTAGTGATTGGCAAAAATGGAAATAATGAGGTTATTCGAGATAAACTTGATCCATTAGGCTTACAAGTCAAGATGGAGGTAAAGAATTTAGGGGTAACTATTGACTCTGACCTGCATTTTATATCACATATTAATCAGATTACTACAGCATTTTTTCACTTAAGAAATATAGCAAACGTTAGATCTCTTATAACTTTGCCAGATGGCTTTCTTGTAGCTTCATTTTAGTTTAATCCTGATAGTCTGTATATGCATTCAATTTGCATTATCATTCATGGTGGCTCTGAAATCCGTACTAACCCCTACTCTCTCTTCTACTCTTTTTCCGTTTTTCTGTGGAGACGATCTGCACCACCACCATCACCCGATCAAAGCACCGTGATGTCCCTACATTGATGGATTAAAGGCCAGAGGTCCACATGACAGTCCTCAAGTTCTTCCATGTGAACCCTCAATATCATGAGGACTGATTGAGATCATTTGTTACTGTAGGTAGAATGCTTAGAGGGGGCCAGGTGGTCTCTAGAAACCCTGCAGATTTTTTTTTCTCCAGCCGACTGGAGTTTTTTTTTTTGTCCTCTCTGGCCATCGGACCTTACTTTTATTCTGTGTTAATTAGTGTTGCCTAATTTTATTTTTTATATATTTTCTTCATCATGTACAGTGAACCCTCGTTTATCACGGTTAATCCGTTCCAGACTCTACCGTGATAAATGAATTTTCGTGAAGTGGGATTCTTTATTTATAAATCGAATATTTTAGTTAGAGTTTAGAAAACCTGTTTACGACCTTCTAAATACGTTTTTTAACGTTATTAGAGCTCTCTAGACATGAAATAACACCCTTTAGTCACCATTACACTCGTATTACCCAATATATTAGACAAAATAAGAGAAAATAAGGCATATTAGATGTTACAAATATCATATTACTACGCGCACTCGCCTTTTAAGGCGACCGACTTTTATCCTCAATTTTTGTGCGCTCCATGTGTACATCAGGCATGTAAGTGTAGGGAATGAGAACATCAAAGTGCCCATTCATAACATCTCCCGAAAACCTAAGTTTTTTATCCCCTCAAGTGCCTGTCCAAAGTCGCATACAATGTCAGCCCGAATCTGTACCGCTAAAGATGGAGTTTCATGCACTAAATAAGCTATAGATGAGAATAAGCAAGCACCATCTCCCCTGATATTTACTATGCGGTGAAGCATTTGTACTCCATCAACATTAATTTTTTCCAGAGACATAATTTTGTCTATTTTTCCAGCACATCGCGCACAAAAGCAAGGGAACGATGACAGCACCAGAACTCTGCTCACATCGCCGCTCGCACTCAAGCCGCAAGTAGTAAGTCTGTGATAAGCGGAATACCGCTACGCTTTGCACTCTCGGGACAGAAGGACAATCTCGAACGCTTTTATATAGTAGATTATTGTACTGTACATTTAATTGCACACAACCACTAACCTATGAAGGCACGACCTCAGTAGGAGAGTCTTCAGAGGTGGTGCAGTATCTTCAGCAGGTGCGTTGTTGTCTTCAGTGAAAAAGTACTAGGAGTAGGCAGTGGGTGTCTGGGTGCGCGGCTGAAGAACATCTTGATAGGCAGTTGCTGGCGCTGTCTTTTCATATGCGTGAGGAGGCATTTGTAGGGTATTGCCATCTTTAATCATATCCAAGAGTTTCACCTTCTCCTGGATAGTAAGCATCTTCCTCCGGCACTTAGTTTTATTGTCAGAAGGCTTAGAAAAGGCAGCACGTTTAGGAGCCATCGTAGGGCTTAGATAAAAGTTCTCAGTAAGCGCATGCGTAGTGACGTAAGCGTGTATGAGAAAAAAATCGCGAAAGTCGAAGCGTGATATAGCGAGGGATCACTGTAAAGCACTTTGAGCTCCATCATTTGTATGAAAATGTGCTATAGAAATAAATGTTGTTGTTGTAGGGCGCACTGTAAGGTCATCATTGCCTCTCAGGTTCCAGGGATTCTGACTGTACCAGTAACTTGACTGAACTTGCCAATGTCGGTGTTTGACATTTGATTTTAGCTGTCACTCAGCCTAACAGAAAATGTCAAAATGTAATTGTGTCTGACCCCATAACAAAATGGTATTGTGATGATGTGGTCTTTAATGTTGTGTACAGACTGTGTCACCTTGAAGAGAAATGGCAAGATGTAAAGGAGAGGTAAAGGTGCCACTGGCAACGCCGTTTACTTGTGTTCATTGTGAGGGACGTCAAGGTGGAACGACAAGGAGACGCAGCTTGCACAGGATTTTGTCTCCCCAAGGATTCGAAATGGCATGGGTGCCTGTAAGGCATGCCAAGTATTGTAGTCCCTGGGGGCAGCCAGGGAGAGCTCTGGGATTTGGGAGGTTCATACTCTGTAGTGCTCTAGCTTCACCTAGAAGTGCAGCGTCATGTCACTGGAAGCACTCCCAGGGATTAGATAAAAGGAGCTGCCTGCCTCGCATCAAGGGTGCAGAGTCGGGAGGAAGGTTCAGGAGGCAGTGGAGGAGAAGGAAGAAGAAGAGAGTTGTGCAGTATTATGCTTACTTGTACTTGTGCCTGTGGGGGGAAACGCACTGGGAAGAGTTTCCCACGATGAGACTCTTTGCCTTTTAAATCTGTGTCTGACCCTGGTTGTGTTGGAGTGCCCCCTGGTGTCCACATCATGTAAAGGCTTGGACTGTCGATGCCTGTCTCAGCATCCCTGTCTGGCCCGTTGTGTTCTCCACTGTGAAATGTGGCCAGAGGGGTGGGACTTGGTTGCTATGACTCCCTGCTTGTTCAGCGTTTTATTGGTTGGAGGCGGAAGTAGAGAATTGTTTAGCTTGTTGTGACATTTTTAAATCCTTTCCCCCAGAAGACCTGGGCCAAATCCCAGAAGTGACGGGCTTTTCTGACAATAGCCTGTGTAAATAGTGACATTTTGAATTATTATATCTAGCTTGTAGATATCTTTTGTTTCATCTCAAAATATGGCAAAAAGCTTTCCTGGTTGCCTATTTATGATGCCAGCTTCATGATCATCAGTCGCAGACTGTTTGTTCTTCTTTATTTATTCCTGTTCTGACTTAGCGTTGCACTCACCATGTGGAGCCTTGTTGGACTTTGTTTTCAGTCTCAAAATAAGTGAAACGAAACAAATTGCAGCTACCATGTGCAAAGCATAAGTCGACCAGACAGATCTTGCAAGTGAACATCTATTTATTACATACTAAAACTGTGTGAATTTCCCCTTGGGATTAATAAAGTGTCTGTCTGTCTGTCTGTCTCACCTCAAATAAAAGCCAATGAAATTGATATTTTCAAATGTCCAATATTTTGATTCCCAACTTCAGTCCAGGGGTCCTCGGCGGCTGCTAGTTTTTATTCCAACCAATTTCACTTCTTGGACATCATTCTTGCTCTTATTTGATCTTGTCGTCTCAATTGTTGTCCTTTTTTTATTCTCGTATTCCAAGAAGTTCTGAATTTGAGATGTGCACACTACTGATTTTCCACATTTTCTTCCCAATTCCATCTGCTTTTTCCATGCATACCTGCGAAAAGTTCCATGCTGCCAAACCACATTCCTGTTAAGGGGCATTTGAATTGGGCACACAGTCCATCTTAAAGGGGACAGACAATGCAATGCAGTCAGATCTGCTCTCTTGTTGACCTTGTCAAAAAAATAAATAAAAAGGTGAATAGATACAAGGCGACCAGACATTCTCTTTTTACAGGAACTGTCCTAAAACAGCAGCCTGGCTTGCGTTTATATAAACCCTAAAAGTGTCCTGATTGCTTATTGAGAGCAGGGGTCCCCAACTCTGGTCCTGGAGGGTCCCGGTGGCTGCACGTTTTCATTCTCACCCTTAATTAGTGACCTATTTTTGCTGCTAATTAACTGCTTTTGAATTAATTTGAATTGACTTGTTTCTTAAGATTTCTTCCCCTGAACTTTTTCATCATTCCTCTAAATTGCTTCATTTCTTTCCTTAAATGGCACCCAAAGAGAAATGAAATGTGAAGTGAGGGAGCCAACAGAAGACCAACAACAAGTCAGGGCCTCAAACTCCAACCAATTTCACTCTAACCAGTTGCTTAATGAGGCGCCGATTCTTGTCGTTAATTAAACCCGCTCTTTAATTCCATGGCTTGTTGCTGCTCTCATTGTGCAATAGCAGACATTTCCGAATTTGTTGGTTTTTCCTTTTTCTAAGAGTGACGTTAAAATGTTTTGTGGACCTGAGCAGATCAGCATTCCTGAGACCTTCACCTTTCTTTATTTTCAGATATTGTATGATGGACACAGTTTGCTGGTCATGTTTTGGTTCATTTTATAACTCATTATTGTTTGGCTGCTAATTAAGGAAAAGGAGTAAGTCAATTAAAATTAATTCAAAACAAGTTAATTAGCATCAATAACAGGTCACTAATTAAGAAAAGGGTTAGAATGAAAACCTGCAGCCACTGCGGCCCTCCAGGAGCGGAGTAGGAGACCCCTGCTTTACAGTGTGCAGACAAACAGCAGACCAAGAGACTTCAAGTGCAAGGCGTGTTGCTGTGAAAGTCCATGGACGGCTGTGAGGACTGGACAGAGCTGCACTGCTAGGCGACTCCAACTTGTCTCTGCGTCTAAACTTGAATTCTCTGGCAACGTTTGTACATTAAAAAAATAATAATAATAATAATAAACACCCTTTTCTTCAGTTAGGATGTTAACCAGTAGGAAGTTGACCTGGCCTACCAGGAGTGTCTGCACATGCAACTTGAAGTTCATCTTCACTCTGAAGAAAAACCATCGGAAGAAATGACAGACAATTTGGGGAGGCTATTTTATTACAGTTCAAAATGGATCATTTTTAAAAGCAATGAAGTCTTACTCTTGTGTTTTAATGTACCTAGCAGTCTTCATTTCTGCTTCAGGTGTTAAGACCTCAATGTGCTAAAAAAAAAAAAAACGACAGACAGACATTTTAAAATAGGATTTGTCTTTTTTACTTTTTTATTATTTTTGGAAGAAATCACAAAGGCAAGTCCTTAAAAAGTTTACTAAGTAGACGAATATCAACTAAAATGTTAAAACTGATTGAACTGTCTGATTAGAAAAATTCATTACGATCTGATGGCATGTGTGTGAGGTTTCACTTATATCACTGCCATTGGTCCTCCTCTTTGGAAAACAAAATGTGGTCACTGCAGTAGGTGGAGAGACCTGCTCTGGCCACTCAGACAGCATGTATCATCTGTGGTAATTAGTCAGTCAGTCAGATAATTAGTTAGTCAGATAGTTAATTAGTTAGTCAGTTAGTCAGTCACATAATTAGTCAGTCAGTCAGTCAGTCAGTCAGTTAGTTAGTCAGATAGTCAGTCAGTCAGTAAGTTAGTCAGATAGTTAATTAGTCAGTCAGTCAGTCAGTTAGTTAGTCAGTCAGTTAGATAGTTAGTCAGTCAGTCAGTAAATTAGTAAAATAGTTAATTAGTCAGTCAGTCAGTTAATTAGTCAGTTAGTTAATTAGTCAGTCAGTTAGTTAATTAGTCAGATAGTCAGTCAGTTAGTCAGTTATTTAATTAGTCAGTCAGTCAGTATAGTTAATTAGTCAGTCAGTCAGTCAGTTAGTTAATTAGTCAGTCAGTCAGTCAGTCAGTAGTTAGTCAGTCAGTTAGATAGTTAGTCAGTCAGTCAGTAAATTAGTAAAATAGTTAATTAGTCAGTCAGTCAGTTAATTAGTCAGATAGTTGGTCAGATAGTTAGTCAGTCAGTCAGTCAGTCAGTCAGTCAGTCAGTCAGTCAGTTAGTTAGTTAGATCCCGAGCTGTCTCCTCACATGGTGGCTGCGTCAATGTGCAGTACCAGCTATGCTTCCCAACCTGACGTGATGCCTTAGTCATTGTGGGCTGTCGGGTTGGTGTATGTCATCATGCAGTCACTCTGTCTGGTAACGTGTGTGACACATTACACTGCAAAGGAATTCATTTTTGAGCTAATATATTATGGACTACCAAACATGTCTAACTGTGATGGTCCAACTGTAAAGCTAAAAAGAACCAAAAAGCAATGCCTAGTTTCCTGGCCTCAGAAATGTCAACACAGGTAGATCAATGGCTGTAGTTTTTTTTTTTTTTCTTTGTCAGGTTTATGTGATCCCCTTGACCTCATCTGCTGTCCTCCAGTCACTTCAGTTGACACCAGCGATCTTAAAGTGCCCTGTCGTGTTTGGCGATGGTTTCCAGTTTCCCCAGCGTGTGTGGTTTTATTAAAGGGCTGCCTGCACCTGCCGCGTGCTCCTCTGTGATTCTGAACTGGCAAAATTACTTTTTGCCCAGTTGTTGTTGCTCCTCCATGACTTTTATTGGAGGCGTTTGACCTCCTGGGCCCACTATTGTTGGTTGTTAGACTTGGCTCTATTAGTAAGGGTGTTGTGCTCTCATTTTGTAAGCATGCAGTGGTGCGCCCTTACCTGAAAAGGCCCAATTAGATCCCAATTTTCATCCAAATTCTCATTTGCCATTTTATGGGTAAAATATTAGATAGAATTATTTATAAACAATTGGTTGATCTTCTTAACTGTAATAATTTATGAGATCCACCAATCTGGCTTTAGGCGTTTATCATGGGGTTGAGATGGCACTCCTGAAAGTATTCAGTGACGCCTCTCTCATTACTGACTCAGGTGGGCAGCCATCCTTGTCCTTCTAGATCTTTCAGCAGCTTTTGACACCATTGATTCATCAGATCATGCCATTGTGACTTGAGCATCTGGTCGGGCTTAAAGGGGCTGCTCTTGACTGTTCATCCATCCATCCATTACCCAACCTGCTATATCCTAACTATAGGGTCATGGGGGTCTGCTGGAGCCAATTCCAGGTAGCACAGGGCGCAAGGCAGGAAACAAACTCCGGGCAGGGTGCCAGCCCACCACAGGGCACATACACCAAGCACACGCCAGGGACAATTTAGGATCGCCAATGCACCTAACCAGCTTGTCTTTGGACTGTGGGAGGAAACCCACGCAGACACGGGGAGAACATGCAGACTCCACGCAGGGAGGACCCGGGAAGCAAACCCATGTCTTCTTACTGCGAGGCAGCAGCGCTACCCACTGTGCCACCACTCCACCCTGCCTTGAGTGTCTCAGGTCAAATCTCACTGGCAGACGTTTCTCAGAGACTTTCAATTCCTCTCTTTCACCTGCTGCTCCTTTTAGATGTGGTGTTCCTCAGATTATTTTCCACATATCTTTATCCTGTAGGAGCTATTTGTAAGAAGTTTAATGTTTCTTTTCATTGTTATGCCGATGACACGCAAGTTGATATTCCTGTGGGCAACTCTGCAGCAATTCGCCTCCATAACTGTCTTGAAGAACTGAGATCCCCGGATGGCTGACAGTTTTCCTGATCTCAATCACAATAAAATGGAAGTGCTGGTAGCTGGTCCTCCAGCCAAAGCTCAAGTCAGATTTGAAATTCTTGGCTCTTTCGCTGACTTCTATAAACCTCAAGTTTAGAATCTTGGGGAGTTTTTTGACAGTAACCTCTCTTTTGAGAAACGGATCAGTTCTGTGGTCAAGAGTCGTCTTTTAGCCAAAGTGAAGCCTTTTTGTATCTCCTGAGGATCGTGAGAGAGTTGCTCATTATTTTTCATTTTTCTCGGCTTGATTACTGCAACTCGCTCTATTGTGGAATCACTAAATCCCTGATTCAGAATGATGATGATGATGATGATGCTGCTTGTTTGTTGGTTGGGGCAAAAATGTTTGATTGTGAATCCCCGGTTTTGGCCTTTTTACACTGGTTGCCAGTTAGTTTTAGAATTGATTTTAAAATTGTGTTGCTGGTTTTTAAATCGATGCATGGGTCTGCTCGCACCAGTTTATCTGAATCGTGTGTTTTACGCCAGCCATCCAGAGAGCTGAGATCTACTGGACGACTGTCTCTTGTGGTCCCGAAGTGTAAAACGAAGGACCACTGCACCCCTCTGTGGAATTCTTTACTACATTAAGGCGTCCCCTTCATTTGATCTTTTTAATGAGGACTCATTTCTATTCTTTAGCTTTTTATGATCTTCAGTGATACTTACTGGTAATCCTTCCTTCATGGTCAGTGGTTTGTTTCACTTTACCGTTGGTTGTATTATGTTTTATGTATTTTATGCTTATTGTATGTTCTATAAGTAAATTGACGTTGATGTTGCTTCTGCAGGTCTGTGGTGTTCTGGGTCCACAGCTCGCCCAGCAAAGGCCAGCAGTTCTTAAATAAATGATCACCGCACTCGTGGTGGCTGTAGCATGATCTCGGGGCGATCTGCGGTGTGGGCGTTCCTCACCTAGTGCACAGGTAAGGGACTGCCCACATCGGTGATTGGTCCAGGGATTAATGTGCTGCAGCTGCTATGCAAACCCGATATAAGAGGCGCGAGTTGGTTAAGAGGGGGATCATGGGAAAAAAACGAGCAAAACGAAAAGGACGGAGGTTACAGGGAGAGAGTGAGAGACACGGGGTGTGCGGGCAGCTGCGAGGAAGCCTGGGTGTTTAGGCCGACACCCAGGAGTTGATGTAGAAGTCGCTCCCGCTAAGCGATCAGGTAGCGGGAGAGACCAAAGAAGGAGCGACTGGCCGCAGAAGACCGGAAAGGCAGCGGGAGTCGGGAGGCTTGGATTAGATTAGATTCACTTTATTGTCATTACACATGTATAAATACAGGGCAACGAGATTCAGTTTAGCATCTAATCAGAAGTGCAAAGAGCAGAAGTACAATAAATATAATATGTGCATATTATGTACAGTTAAATACGATATGTACAGTTAAGAGCACAGTGAAGATGGGAATAGATATATAGATATATATAAATAGATATACAAATGTTCTAAATGCGGATGGCAAATATACATATTTTACAATATACATTTATGTACCTATACATGTATTTGTATGTACTATAATACTATAAGTACTATATATATATACTAGCAAAATACCGGCTTACTTGGCAAGTACTGCATTAAAATTTTTATTAAGAAGAAAATTAAACCTTTTTAAACTGAGGGAAAATATGCCAATAATTATTTGTTAAGGATCTCTTTGTATACCATGTTGTCAGTTTGGCCCTCCGGTTGTAATATGACCAAGCTGTGCGCTGAGCTTACTCTTGAGCATGCAACGTACAGTTGGCCATGTGAACAGTAATCTTGTCTCAAATGTCACAGCTTGGATTGCTGCTGTCATAATCGGTTTGAGTTTCATGGTTTGTTTCAATTACGACAGTATTTGCAGGACTTGTGTTGAAGTGACATTCGGCATCTGTCAAGCTTTGTAAGCACACAACCGGTTTCATTGATAAAATCACATCCAGCTTTTGAGAGTTTAAACATTCCTAAACATCAAAGTGTCCACTACTGAAATCGTCACCTGTCAATCTAAGATGTTTAAGAGGCATTGGCGGTTTCGAAAGGTGTAAAATATTTGGCCATTTCGGTACACTTGAAAGCGACAACCTAACAATTCAGCGGCAGCCATCAACTCACATGCAGAACCATAGGTGAAGGGCTTAAGCATTTCACTCTTCTAGTGCTCCTGTGTAGTATAATTATCTCCTGTACCGTCATCAGTCCACACCTTGAACCTGTCCCAGTCATTCAGTACATAAGACACAATGTTCCTCAAGAGTGAGCCTGATATGGCCGTGCAATATGTAACAAAGAGAATGGAAAAGGTAGGTGGTATCTCCGGCATGGAAACCACTTGGTAAGTGACAGTTCTTTGATCGATAGTGATCATCTCGATAGACATGGTAATGGGGGTTGGAATGATAAAGGAAATGGGTACCTGAGCAATGTAAAGTAATTGTAAAATACCTACACAATACCTATAATTGTAATAAACAAACAATAAAACAGCGGAGAAGCCGTGGATTAAACAAATTAGGGCTGTAGTTATCAGTAGGGAGACGTGAATCCCGTGGCGAAGCAAGGAAGGGAATGTAGAGACCGGAGCGACGGACAGTCTTATATAGGCAGGCAGCCAGCCAACAACGTGGGAGGCGTTGGGATGGGGGACACAACGCCACCTCACGCGGTGACCGAGGTGCAGGCTATGGACGTATATATGTACGTAAGTAGGATTCAGTTAGCGTTGGGAACCCGTGTACCAAATTTCTTGAAGATGGGCCCATAAGTAACAAAGACTGTTGAAAAGTTCAATATGGTGGCCGACAGTGGCATCATACCACCGAAATAAGTACGTACATTGGTTTTGGTTAGTGCAGGGAAGCCGCCTACCAAATTTCGAGAAGATGGGGCCATAAATAAGAAAGTTCAACATGGCAGACGTTGTTGACCGTTATGACCATTACGCATAGAATTTCGAAATGAAACCTGCTTAACTTTTGTAAGTAAGCTGTAAGGAATGAGCCTGCCAAATTTCAGCCTTCTACCTACATGGGAAGTTGGAGAATTAGTGATGTTGGAAAGTTCAATATGGCGGCCGACAGTGGTGTTATACTAACGAAATAAGTACGGACATCGGTTTCCGTTAAAAGTTCAATATGGCGGCCGACAGTGGCATCATACCACCGAAATAAGTACCAAATTTCAGCCTTCTACCTACACAGGAAGTTGGAGAATTAGTGACGTTGGAAAATTCAATATGGCGGCCGACAGTGGCATCATACCACCGAAATAAGTACGTACATCGGTTTCGGTTAGCGCAGGGAAGACGCCTACCAAATTTCGTGAAGATGGGGCCATAAATAAGAAAGTTCAACATGGCAGACGTTGTCGAACGTTATCGACCGTTATGACCGTTACGTGTAGAATTTCGAAATGAAACCTGCTTAACTTTTGTAAGTAAGCTGTAAGGAATAAGCCTGCCAAATTTCAGCTTTCTACCTACATGGGAAGTTGGAGAATTAGTGATGAGTGAGTCAGTGAGGGCTTTGCCTTTTATTATTATAGATATATATATACACACATACAGATGTACAACATACAGGTGTGTTATGTATGTGCAGTAATAATATAAGTACTATTATATATATACACAGATGTACAATATACAGATGTGATATGTATGTGTTGCAATACTATGAGTATTGTAATATATACAGATGTACAATATATGATATATGATGTACAATGTACAGGTGTGCTGTGTGTGCACAGGTATGTACAGATATGTACAAGGAAGGGAGGAGGAGTAGTGTAGAGGATTAAGTGTGTGAATGTGAAGGTTCAATGGGGGACTGAGTTCAGAAGTGTGACCGCTGTGGGGAAGAAGCTGTTCCTAAACCTGCTGGTTTTAGTTGGAAGGCTCCTGTAGCGCCTTCTGGAGGGGAGAAGCTGGAAGAGTTTGTTGGCTGGATGAGAGGAGTGCCAGACCGAAGCCAGGACCGGGAGGTCTCCAGACCTGTGTGTGTGTGTGTGAGTGGAAAAGGGCAGCTGCAGAGAGCGTCTCGCCTGTTGCAAAGCCCAACGGGAGAAGCAGGTGAGACGCTAGCGGAGAACAGCACCGGGCTTATTCGTTTTAAGAATGCTTCCTAAAGAACGTTTTAACCTCCGGTTTTAAAGGTTTGTTTCTTCTATTTTTACCTGCACGTTTTTCTTTTATTGGATGATTTATTTATTGAACAACTTTGAAGCACTGCACCTGTTTAATTGAACACTTTGCTTTTTGTTTGACTATTTTAAATAAAAGCACTTTTACACTTTTCACATCATCCCCTTGCTCTTGTTGCCTCCACTGTCTAGCTCATCTTGGTGACATTATCGACGGTGTTGGGTTCAAGGGCTCCTGAACGGCGATGAGAGCATGGAGCTGAACCCGCATCTTCACAAGGTCCCAATGTAATAATAGTGCTGCCCCACAACAGCCGGAGAGGCCAGTGTTACCTTTAGCAAGACATTTAAGAATATCTTAAAACATATGACGGCCGGCACTGTTCCAAATACTGTCTACCTCTCGGATACCCTCTGGTCACGACGTGCTGTAAATGGAGCTCCGCGCTCTGCTCAGCTTTTCTTCTGGGGTTACTGCACACGTAACGCTCTACTGTACATTGCCATTTCGGCCTCGAGCGAGTCTTAAATGCACAAGCCGGCAGAAGATGTGCAAGTAAAGGCCGGGCAAACAAACCCCTCATCCTCTTCTTGACAAAGCAGACAGGCCTTTATTAGAAGCTCAAGGCACATGACAGATGGGCAGCTTAAATTCTTATTGCCTTCTGTTTTGAGAAACCCTGACATTTTAACGAGAGCCCCCGGGACTGCTTGTGTGACACCGGGGTCAGCTCTGGATGGTAAACAAGCAATATGTGGCTGACATACCTTTTGATTTCCTTTGGGAATCATCCAGGCAGAGATTAAACCAGAACTTGATCTTTTTGTAGTCCACGTCTTGAATGCATTGTTACGATAGCTCGTTTTTTTTCTTTGTTTTTTATTAGGGTTATTAGCATTGCCAGCTTTTGTGCAGAAAATGCTGGCGGAGCTGAGAAAAGCTCTGACTTGACAACACAGCATGTCGACCTGCAGTCTGGGATTCCAGTTGTGTGGAGCTCTCTCTTCTACTTGTTTCCAGTTATATCTTTTTTTTTTTTTTCTTGGGCCTTCTTCAACATCCCACATTCCTCAGGTAACTAAGACGGCCATTTTTAGCTGCTTTTGCATAAACGGTGAAAACGCCTACCGTAGTCTTCATGCCTGTCTGCCACATGAAGCAACTCCACTCCCAGTGGGCTAAGCTTTCTGGAATCTAGTAGACTTCTTGTCCAAGGTATTTGTCTGGGAAGGTTCCATTTTTGTTAAGATATCTTGAATAGAGCACACTGTTCACCTTTTTGCACCCATTTAAAAATGCATTAGCAATTATTCAGAATCATACACCTTAAAACAGAAACACACATCCTGTGCAAATCTCAATTAAAGAATAATTAACAGCTTCAAATTTACCTTGAAAGAAGTTAGATCTTTGGTGAGCCACAGTCAAGCCACCAACGCTTAAAACTGAGTTGCACGTAAATATCATCCTACCCTTAAGGCACGTGATGATTACTGTGACTTCTGAGTGTAGTTTGTTCTGAAGTGCCAAATAAATATGAACTTAGAGACAGGATTGTGACAAGGCACAGATCTAGGAAAGGGGACAAGAGTGCAGTCAGGTCAGGTTAGGTCGGGGAGCATGCACTGGTACAGCGTGTTGCCGCACCCACCACGTGACAAAACAGCTTGGGATCCTGGTTGGCAACCAAGGGCAGACACGAGGTCCAAACCCCCCTCCAGAAATGACCCCCTATCTGCCGCAGCCAGTTGTTACGTGGGCGACCCCTTGGCCTGGTCCAGCCACTCGGGTCCCCAACAATGAGGATCTTATGAGTCGGATCACCCTCGGGGAAACGCGTCACATGGCCGTAGTGCCGTTACTGACGCTTCCTCACAATGCAGGTAATGTGCCTCATTCGGGACTCCATGAGCAACACAAAGTCAAACCAACGGTACACAAGGATTCTCTGGAGAGACACAGTACCAAAGGAGTCCAGTCTTCGTCTCAGGTCACTGGATAGCGTCCATGTCTCACAACCATATAGCAAGACAGGAAGCACCAGGATTCTAAAGACTTGGACCTTCGTCCTCTTGCATAGATATCGGGAGCGCCACACACCCCTTTCCAGTGACCTCATGACCCCCCATGTTCTCCAAATCCATCCACTGACTTCATTGGTAGAGTCACCAGAGACGTGAATGTTACTGACGAGGTAAGTAAACCTCTCAACAAGGTCAACACTCACTCTGCAAACAGACACACTGCTGATGGCCGTGCCCAAGAGGTCATTAAAGGCCTGGCTCTTGGTTTTTATCTGGACACTCGCAAGCCCAGACACTCGGACTCCTCACTCAGTCTCTCGAGTGCCCTGATCAGAGCCTCCATTGACTCCACGAAGGTCACAGCATCGTCAGCAAAGTCAAGTCAGTGAATCATTCTTCACCAACAGATGCCCCACAGCCAGTCCAAGCAAGCATTGAACTGAGTAGGAGCAAGAACCCACTGCTGACGAACCCCAGAATGAACTGGAAAAACACAGAGGTTCTACCTCCTCTCTGCACAGCACTCACAGTACCAGTGTACAGGCCGGCCATGATAAACAACAACCTCGAGGGGATCCCGTGAAGCCTCAGGATCTCCCATAAGGCAGCTCGATCAAAACTTTTTATGAAAATCAACAAATGCTGCGAAGAAACTCTGCCGATATTCGCGTTTGAGCCCCATGAGAACCCTCAGTGCCAGGATGCGGTCGATGGTAGACTTCTTAGGCATAAGACCAGACTATTCTGGTTGCTGGTAGGTGAGCAAGTGATCATGGATCCTATTGAGGATGACCCCAGCGAGGACCTTACCCTGCACTGAGAGCAGTGTTATCCCCCTGCAGTTGCCACAATCGACAAGTCCCATTTTACAGTCAGTTGGGATGATGCCAGTCTCCCAAATGGAAGCAAAAATTGCTTGCAATGCCAGGAGGACAGCCCTACCACCAGCCTGGAGAAGTTCACCCCGGATACTACAGATCCCAGCAGCCTACCCTGCCCTCAGCTGGTTCACCACCTGTGCAAACTCAGTGAGATTCACAGCTAATTGGAGGATCAGCCTTCAAGAATTGTGGATAGTGGCCTCCAAACTTCTTAAAATGAACAAATCTGAAATAAGGACAACTGTTCCTGGAGTTGGCCACTCAGCCAAACTGTTTTTATGTTTCATTGTGCCCCATCGGCCGATAATGCAGAAACATTTATTTTTGGAATTGACTCATTGTTACAAAAATATTTAGTAAGCAAAAATGTGATATCTGTCTCTTTGATGAAAATGTTGAGCTTTTCAAAGCAGTGAGTTCAGTCTTTGGTCGCACCTGAATGTGTGTCTTCTGTCCAGTTTCAGTTATCTTAGAATGAAGTGATATGAGGGGGCTGCACCGATTAAATGTTACTTTATCTTAATTAAGTTGACATCACATACTTAAAAATGCAGAGGTTAATGTGAAAATTAAACGTATTTCTCAGAAATTTAATTGGGGATATTAGTCACTGAACATTTGATGCTTGAAGAATTCTTGCTGTTTTTTGAATGATTCAAGTCCTACTTTATTTGCATTTGCTTAAAACTCTTTGCTCTCACAGCATGGTGTGTAACGTAAGCACGACTACGTGGAGAATGCGATGAAAATGATACCATGAATTAGTCATTTAGGGTCATAAATGAATGAAAACAAGATGGGGTCCTTTCCATGGAGACTCGTGTGACTCTCCTCATTGAGAAGAGGCCTGCAATGGAGGAAAGGTACTCGAAAGCACACAATGGCGACCCGGACCCGAATGCACAGTGAGGGGCACCGGCCTGCCTGAAGGACTGCACTGGTGTAGCCGTAGCTTGAAGAGCCTCGTGCTTCTTGTTGTCCTCCTAACTCCTTCAGATAAACACCTCCTGTAAATTAAGTAGACCCACTCCCAAATTGTAGCTTTTTAATCTCATTCACTGAATTTTTGAGTTTAAAAATAAGTGTAGTAGGTACCAATCTTGGGGTGTGAGTGCAGGCTCTGCCTCGTGCTAAGAAGACCGGGGTTCACATCCCTGCATGGAGTTTTCTGTGTTCTTCCCATGTCTACGTGGGTTTTTTCCTGCAGTCCAAAGACACGTGGGGTGGGAGGATTGGTGATGGAAAATTGGTGTGTGTGTTGTGGTCGAAATTTAACATCTTATTAAAGAAAGAAACATCCCCTAACTGGACAAACCAGGCAGGAGAAACGCTGTTCATTGTATCTTTTAATTAGTCCTCGGCACAATGCCTTGGAGGGATCATTCTTCAGAAGTAGTCCGTTACAGCCTGGTCCGAATAATCAGAATGGCCAGAGAGACAACAGATAGAGGTTCATCTTATAAATCGTTCAATTTACAAACAGTGTCAATCAATTCATTCATTTCACTCCGGTTGGTTTACACCAGTGGTTCTCAAACTTTCGTATTTCGCATCCCCCCCCCCTTTTCTTCCTGGAATAATTCTGCGCCCCCTGCATAACATAAGATAGATGAGAATAACCCCTGATACAACTTACTCGTGCGGTGTCGCGGTATCCTATCATTTTTACTTTCAAAAGATTTGCAGGTGTTTGGCTAACTTTGATGAAATATTTGCAATTTATTTTTTGCTTTAATAACTGTTAAAATGCCTTGTGTGGTTTTTGGTAGTAATTCTAATCACAAAAACAAAGAATAACTTATTTATTCTTATTTAATTTTTTTTTATGTAAAGAAATGATTAAATATATTTTAATTTTTAAAAGTCTTGTAATCGAGGACACCGATGAAGTCAAGACCAACGTATGTTCGTCCGACAAATATTATACCGGTGTTAGTTGTATCACGGAAATAACCCAATACGCAGTAAATTGTTGAACTCAATTTGGCAATTTTGGCTACGCTGCCAATCTGGTGCAGTCGTGCCGCATTATCACCTGATCTACTGTTGCCCGAATGTTCGCGACAGATACCGATACGTCTCGAACTGTCTGGATTGAAAACACGCGACTATAAAAGCAGCAGCAGCGGCGGCGCCGCTCGTCAGTTAGTCATTAGATCTATGCCTTAGAAATGTTTGATTTTAATTTTAGTTATAATGCATTCGTTGTGATTATATGCTTGCAAATTTAAATTTGAAATAATATAAAAAATTAATTTTGATGTCTTGTTCATTTATTCGACGCGCCCCACAGTTTGAGAACCGCTGGTTTACACCCAAATGACTTATATAAAATTAAAGTCTGTTATATTCTGGATCTTCTTATACCTTTGAGTTATGCCACCACCTTTGAAATGTCTGTGTATGTAACAACTGTCCATTTTCATTTATAGGACATCTGCGTAGTCATCTCTTAGTCATCTTCAGTTCATTTTGTATATTACATTATCCTTTCTTCTGGTACATTCTTTATTTACTTGACCATCTCAGCATTTTTTCTAAACCAATTCTTATATTTCAGTGTACATTTTGTTGTTCACTTCACCTTTATCTGGTTTCCTGGTGTACCTGAACAGGTTTCTGACATTTATTAAGCCTCTATGCTATTTCTTTAAGATGAATGCTATGTTACCCTAAAATTATTCTTCCACAGTGTGTATGCATTCACCTTTGGTGAAGAGGTGCTCGGCCCAGGGATTGGTCCTGCCTTGACTAAATGGTCTCCTGTCGTTTGTCAGATTTGTTTTGTTTATTACTTTCTTTGTGCTTCATTCCCTGTTGTTTCACCTTTAAAGCAAAAATGGGAATGGAAGACCATTCCTGTATATAAATGCGCCAGTGTGTGCCCTGTACACCCCGTGAAGTGTTAATAAAGGACCCCTGTACAGCTAAAGTCAGAATTTCCACACATTTAGTATGAATTCTTTAAAACTGTCTCACCCCTCCACAGATTTTATACTAACAAACTATAAATTTGGCAAATCGTTTTAAGACATCTGCTTTGTGCGGGGCAAAAGTCATTTTTTCCAACAATGTTGACAGACCTCAGAGTATTTCACTTTTTATTGACTGTATAACAAGTGGGTCGCAAGTTTACATTCGCTTTCTTAACTGTGCCTTCAAACAACTTGGAAAATTCCAGAAAATTTTGTCAAGCCTTTAGGCAATTAGACAATTTGCATCTGATAGCTAGTTAGCCTAACTGGAGTCAACATGTGGATGGATGTTAAGGCCTACCATCAAACTCACTGCCTCCGTACTTGACATAACAGCAAAATCAACAGAAATCAGCCAAGACCTCAGAAAAATAATTGTGGAGCTCCACAAATCTGGCTCATCTTTGGGATCAATTTCAAAAATGGCAAATCATACAGCTCAGTCTCCCAGAGAAGAACGTACTTTGGCATGAAAAGTGACTCAATCCCAGAAGAGCAGAAAAGGACCTTGTGAAGATGCTGAAGGAAGCAGGCAGACAAGCTTTGATATCCACAGTAAAAGAAGTCCGATATCTTCATAACCTGAAAGGCTGCCCAGAAATGAAGAAGCCACTGCTCCAAAACCACAATAAAAAGCCAGACTGCAGTTTGCAATGGCACATGGGGACAAAGATCTTCTGGAGAAATGTCCTCTGGTCTGATGAATCCAAGATTTAAACTGTTTGGCTATAATGACCATCGTTATGTTTGAAGGAAAAAGGCTGAGGCTTGTAAACCAAACAGCACCATCACAACCATCAAGCATATTAGCATCATGTTGTGGGGGTGCTTTGATGTAGTAGGGACCGATGCACTTTACAAAATAGATGGCATCATGAGGAAGGAAAATGATGGAGATATACTGCAGCAACATCTCAAGAGCTCAGTAAGGAGGTTGAAGCTCAGTTGCAAATGGGTCTTCCAAACGAACAATAAACCCAAGCACACCTCCAAAGTTGTGGCAAAATGGCTTAACGACAACAAGGTCAAGGTACTGGAGTGGCCATCACAAAGCCCTGACCTCAATCCAAGTGAACATTTGTGGGCAGAACTGAGTATGTGTGTGCGAGGAAAGAGGGCTACAAACCTGTCCCAGTTACACCAGTTAAGTTGGGAGTAATGGGCCAAAATTCCAACAACTTATTGTAAGAAGCTTGTGGAAGACGACCCAAAAGGTTTGGCTCAAGTTAAACAATTCAAAGGCAATGCTACCAAATATTAACAACGTGAATGTAAACTTGTGACCCACTGGAATTGTTACATAGTCGATAAAAAGGTGAAAAACTCTGAGGTCTGTGAACATTGTTGGAAAAAATGAGTTTTGCTCCACACAAAGCAGATGTCTTAAACGATATGTCAAATTTATAGATTGTTAGTATAAAATCAGTGAAAGGGTTAGAAAGTGAGTTTTAAAGAGTTCACCTCAAGTGTGTGGAAACTTCAGAGTCAGCTGGAGGGCAGTCATAATGAATGTTACACCTCGGACGGACGGAGAGTCGAGAGACGTCAGTCATGTCATCCAATGTGGCGTCACCGGTGGCTAGTGGGCTGTGCTCAGCTGATCAGTTAGGCACACGTATTGTGTTTCCTAAATCACTTTGGGCGCAGGCTTATACCTGAATACCTGCATGAAGTACCACCTGCATGTTTAGGTATGGTGGCCAGGAATGGAGAAAGCTGCTGGAAATGTATGTTAAATCATTGCAGGGATATCCACTACTTGCAAGGCCGGACATGCCAGAGCTTCTCAGGTCAACAGTGCTGCCTGAAGGACCACGGCAGGACCACTTCAATGATTTACTTGATTGTTGTAAACTATTATATTTGGTATCAAGAATAAGATCTGTTTAAATCCACAACAGCAGAAAAAAAGTGAGAAACGGTTTGGTTGAAATAGTCAGTAGCAACCGTGGACTTTCATTATCCATTTGAACTGACGACAGCCCACAGTTTGGATCAGCTCGGTTTCAGATGTTCTGTTAGACAAAGGGAGTTAAACTTATGAGGGCTTCGCCTGAGTGGGCACAGGCTGAAGTTTATTTCTTCTCCAAAGAGTTTCACCAGATTTTCATTTGACAAAATGCTACCAACTAGGAGGCACTGTTGTACAACTAATGAAGCAGTTCCTCCTGGACTGTTCTGCATCTCAATCGTCTGCGACCCTGAATTTGGGGGCTCAAGAAATGGATGGATGTGTCTGAATGACTTCTTTCTGAAGGTAATCCAGGTCAAAGTCCCAAGAGGACCGACAACTGCAGATCTCACCCTCTGCCGCACTACTGCGGGTTTTAAGAAGCCCCCCCAGTAGTGACATTCTCGTTAGTCTTGGTGGGCACCGTTACTCGAAGTGGACTGACAAGATCCGGTTAAGCTCTGATTCCTCTTACTGTTGAAGCACAAGCAGCTTGGGGGTTTGGGGGTCAGGAGTTGAACGCACAGCTTTGCGACTCCTTAGCCGCTCCGGGACACTGTCTGCCTGTCAGGGAGGCCATTTCAATACCCAGTCAGTGGGTATTCCTGGTCCCTTTTGAGGCGATGGTTTGAACATGCATTCTACATCACCATAGAAGGCATAAATCAGTTGAAAAACAAGATTAGAGAACATTGGCCTGATGCTTTATTTCATTCAATTCATTTGCTTTTTTTAATCACATTGACTGAGCCACTCCTTCTGGTGTTCCCTTCAATTCCATCACACTTGGACCTCACTGATCAAAACTCCAGTGGCGCCTACAGAAAGAGAAAGGAGCCGCTGCAGTGTGAGTGAAGACAGCAGTCGAGCAGCGAGATGTGCTGGTGGGCTTACAGGACTAGCAACTTGAAGGCCCTATGCTCCAAAGTAGTGACTGTCCAGAGCTTAGTCACAACGCAATACTAGGGGGAACTTTTAAGAAGCCCACTGACGAATAGCTGGTGGTAGAGAAGCCCATCCACTTCTTGAGGACCTCCTGCCACTGCGTATAATAAACAAGTAAGGAGCCACACGGTTAGCAAGGCCTTTAATGCCTGGGGCCACTAGGTGGAGCTCTAGCCAGTTGGTCTCATGAATTCTCTGGGGCTTTACTCACCTCAGATGTGGTCCCAGAGCTATCACTAGAAGGATTTCTCATGGAGTGATCTAAAAGACCTTTTAGGACCCCAGCATTGGAAGCTTTGAATCAGGATGACTGGCAGGGAGAAGAGCTCACCTGGTGGAAGGAAACTTGCTAAAAAAGACAAAAAGGGAGCAAAAGAAAAATGAAGGTAAGACAATGGGGCAGCTGACCTTCCAGGGAGAGGGGCGACTTGTGATTTAATCCAGCCAGGACTTTTTCCGTTTGGTGTCTTGTTATGGCCCCTTTAAATAAAAGAGAAGAATGCAGAAAAATGGTTTGGGTAGTCATCCCTATGGCCGGAAAAAGAGAGCAAAAAATCATCATTGGGTCTTCACAGAGTTGAGTCCAAAACGGAACTGATTCATGGCTAACAAAATGATGTTTTTAAAGTCGGGCGAAGGAAGTGATGTCATTGGGTCTGAAACTGGAAGTGGCGTTGATGGGCCTGGGGCTGATCTCAGCAGGCCATTGGTCTGCAGGAGAAAGAGAGAAAGGGTTAGTGCACACTGCCATCCCCTGGTCCGAAGTGGGATTACCATCATTTCATGCCCACGTGAGTGTCACCCCTTTGTTGTAATATTTTTATGAATTTCCATTTATTTATTTGGCTGATGACATTTATGACCAATTGGTCACATTTCTTTTGGTTTTCAAGTGACTTGCTCAGGGTCTGAAGTCCAACGCCTTTACTTTACTTTACGCCATGCTGCCTGCCTCAATTCTATCTCTTTGGCATATTTTGGATTTGGGGTCAATTAATGCACACCCCCTCTAGTCACAATGTCTAATATTTTGTATTATTTGAGCTCTAGAACTTTTCACAAACAGGAATTGTGCTTTAATCACGAAATTACAGTATACAGTGGATCGAGAACATCTTCAGACCCTTCGCCTTTAGCACAATTTATTGTGTGGTCAATTTAATTTGAAATAGTCAAAAGTGGCAATTGTGACCATCGGTCTACGCTCTTTAACTCCTATTGACAAAGTGACATGTTTTCAGAAAAGTTTACAAATCTCTCTATTAAATAACAAAAATCCTGCAACGAGACTTTTTGGAAGATTTTTTCAAGTCCCGTGAGTCCAAACTTTAGCCATAAGATTTTTTCAAGTCATGCCCTCCTCTCAACCATTTTCAGCTACGCACACGGTCCTCTCACCTCTCATTCGTGTGAATGCTTTTGATAGACGCATTTTCTGCTCTCTCAGCTCTTATAAATTTAAACTTTTCCTCACTTTAAGTTCCCAATTAAGAAGACATATTACATTCAAATCTTATTGAAGAATTTCATCATGAAGGGTTATCAACAGTAAAAATTAGTACACGGGCAATCCTAGCACCGAGAAACGATGAAGTCAAACAAATTAATGGCAAAAATGTTGATCGGTTACACGGCAAATTGGTTAAATGTGTATCAATAGACTATGCTGAAACAGTTAGTGGTGATCGTGCGGAACAAGAAAACATCAAATTACAATATCCCAAAGAATACTTACAACCGTTAACACCGTCCTGTCGTCCACCGGCCGAATTACTGTAGAAAGAAGGATGTATCCAAGAAAGGTAATGTAGTACATCTTCTGTGGATAACATTAGACACCAAAGGAGGTCTTGATATGCCATTCGTATTAAAATGTTAACAGTTTCCCATTAGAATAACATTTGCAAAGACAATTAACAAATCACAGGGACAAACATTCGAAAAAGTCGCATTATTTAATAAAGAGAAAGAAGCGATATTCAATCACGGGCAGTTATATGTTGCATTGTCACGATGAAAGTCCAAACACAGGATAAAAATTCAATGCGATATTAACGAAAATTTAACTAAAAATAATAATGTTTTTACTGAAGTTTTACAGTAAAAGTGTAAGTTTAAAAGTATTTGCGTGTTAATCTCAAAGCCAAATAGAATGAAATCGTATTACTCAACGAATATCTCTAACACAACATGAAACATAATTTTCTTTCAAATTATTACGTTTTAGTATTTTTTTACTATGGTTAATTACTTGCTGTAATGTCAAATAGTTAGGTCAATTATGCAATGTAACAATTCCCATGAAAATAACATTCTGTTTAAATTGTACATCCGCATCCTCATACATGAGCGGCAGAACTGCAAAGAGCCTAGAGCGTAGCGCAGGCCCGGGGGTTGTTGAGTGAAGCGAGCAGGGGGCAAAGCTCCCTAGTGTTATTACAAATGAAAAACTGAAATCTCTCCTGCATTTAAGTATTCAGATACTGTGGCACTCCATATTGTGGTCAGATGCCTCCTGTTTGCTTTCATTCTCCTTAAGATGTTTCTAGAACTTGATTAGAGTCCACCTGTGGCAAACTGAAATGATTGGGCACTGCATGTCAGGACAAAACCAAAGCCATAAAGTCCAAGACGTTTATATAGACCTCCAGGGTGAAATTGTGGTGAGGCATAGATCAGGACAAAGACATAAAATCATTTCTAAAGGTTCGAGCATCCCCAGGAGCACAGGGGCCTCAATAATTGTGAAACAGAAGGAGTTTGGGACCACCGGGACTCTCTTCTAGAGTTTGACATCCAGCCAGGCTGAGTAACTGGGCAAGAAGAGCGGTCAAGGAGATGACAGACAATCCAATGGTTTTTCTTAACAGAGCTTCAGAAGTCCTCTGTTGAGACTGGAGAACCTGTCTGAAGGACCGCCATGTCAGTAGCACTCCAACAATCAGGCGTTTATGGTAGAATGGCTGGACAGAAGCCATGATTGACAGTTTAAAGACTCTTGAGAGCCTGAGGAAGAAGATTCTCTGCTGTAAAGAGACACATATTGAGCCTTAGGGTGAGCTGCCCTGTGTTAATATAAATTATATATTAATATGATGTATTATATTAACATAATCTATAAATATTGAACTCTTCAGGCAGAACTCCAAATACTATGTCAGCAGAAGACAAGGCAATGCTAATCACCTGCCTAATACCATTGGCACAGTGAATCATGGTGGTGGCAGCATCTTGCTAGGGGTGCTTCTCAGTGACAAGGACAGGGAGATCGGTCAGAATTGAGGGACAGTTGAGGTTCATACCAGGGCAAAGACCAGTGGGACTGCCAAAACCAGCCAGTGTTATTTGAATTGGGCTGAGTCGGTACACAAGGGGTACATTGCTTTGCTTCCAATCTGGAATTTGCTTGGGTGACTTTTGGAAATCTACTATGATAAACCTCAATTGGTTGTCATGGATTATTATGTCTACTTTGCTATCTAATGCAGTCACATCTTCAAAGCTAAAATATTCACCAGATGAATTGTAAGGACTTCGAACAAACTATGAATAGCCTGCTGATCTCCTGCTGCTCTGTGGCATTCTCCGACAACCAAATACATTCACCGGGGCTCTCATCATCGTTTTTGCCTCAACAACAGTAGCAGAGGGTCTGTTCCTTCACTTTGGTCTGAAGGACACACTTGTCCACGTACCTTTGAGCGATGTGCTAATCATAACGTGTTGATTCCTTTGGTAAAATCACCGGAATATGTTGTACATCCATAGATGCTTTGAAGTTTGGATTATTTAATACTCGATCTATCTCTAACAAAGCTCTGCTGATTGGTGATGTTATCATAGGCACTAAGAATGACTGTTTATGTCTTACGGAGACTTGGCCACAACCCGGTGATTATTTCCATCTAAATCAAGCGCTCCCTCCAGAGTTTGTCTGCATCTCCAAATCCAGCTCTTTGGGGAGGGGAGGCGTTCTCACAATAATACACCGTAAAGACTTCAAATTATCAAAGATACCTTTTCCAGCGTATCCATCCTTTGAACTGTTAGCTGGCAAACTCTGCGAACCTTCACCTATTATAACTGCTGTTTTACATAGACCTCCGAAACTTTCAAGTGTTTGAATTGCTGAACTTTTTACTGTTTTAACAACTTTGTACTCAATGTCTACTAATGCCATCCTCATGGGTGATTTTAACATACACGTTGACATGCCAACTGATGCACTGACAAATGATTTGAATGAAATCCTTGACTGTTTTAATTTAATTCAATATGTCAACTTTACGACTCATAACAAGGGTCATATTTTAGACTTAGTTTGCTGCTCTGGTATCACAGTCTTATTCCTACTGATCTCAGATCACAGAATGATCACGTTTGATGTTCGCTTACCTCTCAGTAAATCAAAAGTTCAGCGTGTAATTTCATTTCGGAATATCAAGCATGTAAACCCAGAGACCCTTATACGTTTATTGTAATCCCAGTCTGTTTCTCCTTCCACTACCACACCATCAGAATTAGTAGACCATTACAGTGCTGCTCTGTCGCCTGCCTTTGATACACTAACTCCTTTAAACACACGGACTGTTTCATTTACTCGCACTGCTCCCTGGTTTACATCTGAACTCCGTCAGCTCAAAGCCTCGGGCTGACAGTTGGAATGCCCTGCTAAAAAGACGGGTCTTGTTGTACACAAGGAACTGCATTCAGATCATATGTTAAAATACAAAAATGCTCCCTCTGCTGCCATAACTGTATACTATTCTAACATTATCAATATAGGAGGGAAAAATACTGCAGTTCTTTTTTCTACAATGAAAAGGCTAATTACACCACCAGAAGTGCTGCTCACCATAACCTCTCTGTTAAATTCTGCTACACTTTTTTAGATTTCTTCAACTCAAAAATGGAAAAAATTCACCAGCCACTTGCTTCCTCTATCACCCATATTGCCTCACCAGCCACCTTATTCTCAGATTTCAGTTTACCAGCTGAAAAATAATATCTCGGAACTTATAACAAAATCGAATTCATCCACATGCCAATTAGATCCAATACCTACAAGCTTTGGTAAGTCTTGTCTGTCCCATATTTCCCCCATGATAACTGCAATGGTTAACTCTTCCCTTACTACAGACGCGGTCCTCCTCTCACTAAAAACGGCCTCAATTACTCCAGTTCTGGAAAAACCCAAAATATCCTTAACAATTATCGGCCTATTTCAAATGTTCCATTCACATCTAAAGTTCTCAAAAAGATAGTGGCCTCCCATCTCCAGTCCCATCTTTCAAAAAATAACCTTTTTAAACAGTTTGTTTCAATCTGGGTTTCGCCCTAAACACGGCACGGAAACTGCCCTGGTCAAAATCACAAATGATCTTCTCCGGGCCGCTGACATGAGACTTTTATCAATTCTTGGGCTTCTTGATCTCAGCTCTGCATCTGACACCATATCCCATCAGATACTTTTGAAACATCTAGCTGGTTTTGGAGTCTGTGGTCTTGTCCTCCAGAGGTTTTCTTCCTACCTCACTGATAGGAAGCAATTTGTTCAAATAAAGGGCTTTAAATCTGAGAACGTAGTCGTTACTCAGGGAGTCCCACAGGGTTCTGTTTTAGGGTCGCTTCTTTTTCTCATTTATATCTTCCTAATAGGTAATATCTTCTGGCACCATGGTATTAAGTTTCATTGCTACGCTGATGACACACAGCTATATCTATCCAGTAAATCCACTTCTGTTTTCCCTCCAGATGCTCTTATGGCTTGTCTCCAAGACATAAAGACATGGATGACTCTTAGTTTTCTCCAACTAAACAGCAATAAAACTGAGATGCTCCTCATTGGCTCTAAATCCACACTTGCTATGGTTAACCATTCTTCTATTTTAATTAACAATATTAACACAAACATCTCTACCCAGGCGTCATTCTAGACAGTACTCTCTCTTTTTCCTCCCATATAAGTAACATTTCTCGGACTGCGTTCTTCCATCTGCGAAACATTTCTAGACTTCGTCCTGTTCTTACGCAACACAGTACTGAAGTATTGGTTAATGCCCGAGTCACCTCACGTATAGATTACTGTAATGTTATTCTATCTGGCATCCCACAAAAACGTATCCATCGCTTACAACTTCAAAATTCTGCTGCCAGGATAATAACCTGCTGTTCTAAATCCACTGAACATATTCCACCGATTCTCTTTCAACTTCACTGGCTCCCTGTTAACTACAGAATACAATAAATACTAAATACCGTTCTGAACATTTAAAGCTCCCCCAACCTCACTGATCTCCTCCAGACTGACACTCGTCTCGCTCACTCAGATCCTCATCTGCAGCTCTACTTTCTGTACCACACATCAAACTCTGTGCTATGGGAGCTCGTGCGCCTCAACTCGGGAATTCTCTTCCCTCTCATATACGTCAGCTCGATTCAATAACACATTTTAAAACTGTCCACAAAACGTATCTTTTCAAACTGGCATACCAATTGTGAATTCTGCACTGTTACTGCCAGTTATCTTTGTTTGTTTGCTAATTATTGCTTTGTGATTTATCATTCTCTTGTTTTTATTTTACTAATGTTGTTTAATTTTATTGTAAGGTGACCTTGAGTGCTAAGAAAGGTGCGTATTAAATAAAATGTATTATTATTATTATTATTAAAGTCTACAACTGATCTAAGATCTGCAGGCCCATCCCAGCTCCTCTCATCACAGACGTCTAAATGGTGGGCTCTGTTCCTTGATGTGCTCATTTAATACGAGACCAATAAACTGTCATTGCCATCTAGCTCTGAGACAAGGACTGTCTTCCATCTTGTATTGACACTCATTGCATGCCCAACCTACCTTTAACTGGGAGTCCGTCTTTGAATCGCCTTTCTGAAGATTTATTTGTTTTTCGTATAAGTTTTTTTTTTCTTTCTTTCTTAGAGAGTCAAAGTTGGGGGGCTGTCAATTAAACACGGCCTATTAAAGCCCTCTATTAAAATATATTGTTGTTGTTGATATCTGCCTACGGTTGTTCTTGACCCTTTTGCTTTCTAACAGCTCAGGAGAAGGTCCTTCTCTGTTATGAAACTGGTGAAAACCTACCTGAGATCATCAATGAGTGACTTTGCCCTGCTGGCCATTGAGAACAACATCACGGGTGCCTTGGATTACAAATCCGTCATTGAGGAGGAAAACGAAGGGGAGGCCAGTTGAGTGAGGGGGCGAGTCAAACACTGAATTTGTTATTTTATATGGTAGCTCTTTACCACTAGGGTGTTGTACCGTGTTAGCCATTATGAATGTAGTGAAAGGTCAAGAAAAATGACAACTTTTATTGGCTAAGTAAAAAGATTACAGTATGCAAGCTTTCGAGGCAACTCAGGTCCCTTCTTCAGGCGAGATGTAATACAGAAACTGGAGTTCCTTGTGTTTATATAGACACCAGGACAAATACAACAACCTTTAGATGTAAAAAATTAATAGACCTCTTCAGGCTAAGATTCATTAAGCAAGAGAGAAGAACAACGTATGGTTAAGATATCTTGGGATAAGTCAGCTGTCCAGAAAAGTCTTTTGAAGTTTCAGCTGAATTGTTCAATACAATGTGGGTCTGTAGTCAGGTTGTCCGTGTCAGTCCGAGAGATGCAAACAATCCTCATACCTGGCCATCAAACTCTTGTCTCTATTCAAACCATGTTGTAATGTGTTCAATTTTAGCATGAGTTTGACTTCCCATTCTTTTCTCTCTTGCTGTGTTCTGAAGTTGCCCATAAGCACTGTGACTTTAAAGTCCCTCTCACAGGGTCCATGGCTGTTGAAGTGGGCCGCTACAGGAACATCTGTGTTGCCACGCTTGATGTGGCACTTGTGTAAATTTATTCTCTGGCAGAGTGTTTGTCCAGTTTCTCCCACACAGATTGCAGTGTCAGGACATTTCATACAGAGAATGAGGTAGACCACATTAGATGATCTGCAGGAAAATGACCCCTTTATGCAATGTTCTAGTCGGCAGTGTGGTGTAACTATACGATCTGTATTATGAATGTGAGCACACGTTTAACATCTTTTCTGTAGGCAGGGAGATGTGCCATTTTCTGTTGGTTCACTTAGGAAGCTTCGGACAGTGAGCTGCTGCAGGTTTGGTGGTTCTCTGTATGCCAGGAGGGGAGGTTCTGGAAATACATTATTTAGTGTTTGGTGATTGTGCAGCATTGGCTGAAGTTCTTTTATAATTTTTTGAAGTGTTTCAAGATGTGGGTTGTAGATGACAACAAGGGGGATGCAGTTCTTGTTGTCTTTGTTTTTATATTCCAGAAGGTTGTCTCTGGGTATGGCAGTAGCTCTTCTTATTTGAGGGCCTGTTGTTTAGGGGGTATAACCTTGTCTGATGAAATCTTGTCTGAGCTCCTGCAGTTGTTGATCCCGGTCTGTCGGGTCTGAGCAAATACTTCTCAGGTAGGTCCATCTGTCTGTTGGTTTGTGAAAAACAGAAGTTACAAGGGTGTTGTCTTTCAGTTGAACGGTGGTGTCAAGGAAGCTGACTTCTGTTTTTGAGTAATTCAGCTTCAGCTTTATGATGGGGTGAAAAGACTTATATTCATTATGAAAATGGAGGAGGTCCTTCTCACTGGCAGTCCAGATTATGAAGATGTCATCTATATAACGGAGATACAACATTGATTTTAAGGTGCACATTGACATGAAATCTTCCTCCAATTTTGCCATAAATAGGTTTGCAAAGTGAGGTGCATTGTGGAATCAGTGGAATGGTCAGGATGCAGGGAGTAGTGTTGGCGAAGGTGGATGAGTTTAAATACTTGGGATCAACAGTACAGAGTAATGGGGATTGTGGAAGAGAGGTGAAGAAGAGAGTGCAGGCAGTGTGGAATGGGTGGAGAAAAGTGTCAGGAGTGATTTGTGACAGACGGATATCAGCAAGAGTGAAATATGGCGTTATTTCAGTGCCACTATTCTGAGCACACGTAAAAAAATATTGAGCGCACGTAAAAAAAGATTGCAAGTGCAAGTGTTGCATTTTGAGGAGAAATTTATTTTGAGCGTACAAAAGCTGAATTTGAGTGAACAAAATTCATTGCTGCGTGCAAAAAATGTATTTCAGTGTTTGCGCTTATCCATATACACACACACAATAGCACCCTCTCGCTCAGTTTTTCATTTGCGCTTGCTCGCAATGTGTTGCTTGCGCCACAACATTCTCTGCTGCGCGCTCAACTCTCTGTACACCGTTATAAGTGTGCCACAAAACCAACCAATCACAGACTTGGTTTCAAAAATTCTGATTGGCTCTTACGGTCTCCAATCAGCTCGCTAGCTGCTGCATTCCGGAAACAGTCCGAAATGTAGCTAAATCCAGCTAAACTCAATTAAACCCCAATTTTAAAATAAAATAATTAAAGATATTATCCGCAAATTGAAGGTCTACAGGACGGTAGTGAGACCAGCTATGTTATATGGGTTGGAGACGGTGGCACTGACCAGAAAGCAGGAGACAGAGCTGGAGGTGGCAGAGTTAAAGATGTTAAGATTTGCACTAGGTGTGATGAGGATGGACAGGATTAGAAACGAGTACATTAGAGGGTCAGCTCAGGTTGGACGGTTAGGAGCCAAAGTCAGAGAGGTGAGATTGTGTTGGTTTGGACATGTGCAGAGGAGAGATGCTGAGTATATTGGGAGAAGGATGTTAAGAATAGAGCTGCCAGGGAAGAGGAAAAGAGGAAGGTTTATGGATGTGGTGAGAGAGGACATGCAGGTGGTGGGTGTAACAGAGCAAGATGTACAGGACAGAAAGATATGGAAGAAGATGATCCGCTGTGACGACTCCTAACAGGAGAAGCTGAAAGAAGAAGAAGAAGATACTTTTGATCTTTTAAATGTGATGTGGCTTTAGTTGGGCTGTAGAGGTGTGTGGTTGAGGGCCTCAGAAATCCTTCTTGCCCAGGTCTGAATAAGTGACACATGGAGCTCTGCTTATAGGGCCATGTAGATCTGATTTCTGGGTAGGCCTCGTCTAGCCCAGCCATGTTGTGTCTGAGATTGCAAGACAAGGACCACATCCTATGGGAGCTGCAAGGTGTCTGCAGAACCTGAACGTCAGAACTGGAATAGACATTCCATGAAGCGCTACACATCTGTTTCTAATTATGTTTTTTGGGGATCCTCGTGACTACCAGCCACAGAGTTGAAGGTTCTGCCTAAAACCATTGGCGAACCTAGTGAGTAACACTTTGGGACCCCTTGAGCGTAATTATTATTTGGATTTTGGGAATGGATTGACCAGTTCAATAAAATCCTCCATCCATTATCCAACCCGCTAATCCTAACTACAGGGTCACTGGGGGTCTGCTGGAGCCAATCCCAGCCAACACAGGGTGCAAGACAGGAAACAAACCCTGGGCAGGGTGCCAGCCCACCGCAGGGCGCACACACAGACACACACCAAGCACACACTAGGGCCAATTTAGGATCGCCAATGCACCTAACCTGCATGTCTATGGACTGTGGGAGGAAACCCACGCAGACACGGGGAGAACATAAAAACTCCACACAGGGAGGACCCGGGAAGCGAGCCAAGGTCTCTTTACTGCGAGGCAGCAGCACTACCCACTGCACCACCGTGCCACCCCTCAATAAAATCATTTCAAACTAAAAGTAGTTTAGGGACCACCTTTAGTGGAACTTTTAGTCACAGACCTTTATACAACAAGCATGGCCTGATCCACCATCCCGGGTGCTCACAAAGGGGCAATTGTATGTGTGAAAGAGAGAAACACCTAATGAGAGGAAAGGTTCAACGGTATGGGTGCTCAAGTCAACCCGCCATCCAACACACACAACGTACTCCACCTCGATCCGTACGATTATAAGCCTGTCCAATCAGACCTCAATAAAGTGCTTTGGAAAAAAAATGATGAGCAGTTAGGCAGGACCAGAGTTGGTGTCTAATGGGTCACCTTTATGAGGGCAGACATTTCATCTGTTACCCTGCTGCAAAAAATAAAAAAGTCCACATGGTCATTCAAATTGAGACCCCTAAAAAGATAAACTTAAAAAAAGCAGCGGGAAATAAACTACACCTGACATTTCCAAAAAATATTCTGAACAAGTACTTTGAGCAAGCCATGAATACTGCAGTTGAGTGTGATGAAGAAGTCAGGAGCCTTGGCAGCACCGGGACCCCCAATCCTGCGGGTCACCAGCAGATATAAACAGCAAAGTGAAAGGCAACGAGACCAGAGCAGGAGATGAGATGCATCTGACTACACCAAATCCAGATGAAGAACCCCCTTACTGGTCTTCTATTTTATGTGGTGTACAATTTGTGACTTTTAAAAACGCTCCGTTACATATTAACGTTTTTTCCACAAAGTAGCATAGGCCTTTAAAAATATTCAATGGCCGTTCGGTAACTGCGACATTAGAAGAAAATTGATGTCCAGCTCATGTGATGTTTGCACCATTCATTTGTTTGTTACATTTATTGGAATACAGAAAAAAAGTTTGGGATTTGTTTTCCACTTCAATCCCTGACATCCATTGCCCTCCATAATGTTTGGACACAGCAATGACTGGTCTATTAAAGCCATCATATTTAGGATTTTGTCACATTTCCCTCACATGCAGTGACTGCTTGAAGTCTGCGATTCATAGACAACACCAGGTGCTGAGTGTCTTCTCAGGTGATGCTCTGGCAGGTAGAAAATTCTTTGTTAGTTGTGGTAATTATAATGATATTCGTTATGGTGTCCCACAAGGCTCTATCCTGGGTCCGCTGCTCTTTTCAATCTACGTGCTTCCGTTAGGTCAGATTACCTCGGGGCATAACGTGAGCTACTACAGCTATGCTGATGACACACAGCTGTATTTATCAATAGCACCTGATGACCCCGACTCTGTTGTTTCACTAACATAATGTCTTACTTGTGCTTCTAAATGGATGACTAGTACTTTTCTCAAGCTAAGTAAAGAGAAAACAGAAATTTTAGTGATTGGCAATAATGGATACAATGAGGCTATTAGAAATAAACTTGATGCATTAAGATTAAAAGTCAAGACGGAGGTAAAGAATTTAGGGGTAACTGTTGACTGTGACCTGAATTTTAAATCACATATTTATCAGATCACTAGAACAGCATTTTTTTTCACTTAAGAAACATAACTAAAGTTAGACCTCTTATATCACTGAAAGATGCTGAGAAATTAGTTCACATTTTTGTTTTCAGTTGACTAGATTACTGTAACGCACTCCTCTCAGGACTACCCAAAAAAGACATAAATCGTTTGCAACGAGTGCAAAATGCAGCTGCTAGAATCCTAACTGGGAAAAGAAAATCTGAACACATTTCTCCAGTTTCGATGTCACTACACTGGTTACCTGTGTCATTCAGGATTGACTTTAAAATACTGCTTATGGTTTATAAAGCCTTAAATAATCTCGCTCCATCTTGTATATCGGAATGTCTGACATCTTATATTCCAAATCGTAACCTTAGATCTTCAAATGAGTGTCTCCTTAGAATTCCAAGAGCTAAACTTAAAAGAAGTGGTGAGGCGGCCTTCTGCTGCTATGCACCTAAAATCTGGAATTCCAATAGGAATTCGCCAGGCTGATACGGTGGAGCACTTTAAAACACTGCTGAAAACACATTACTTTAACATGGCCTTCTCATAACTTCATTTTAGTTCAATCCTCATGCTCTGGATATTCAATTAATTATCATTACTATTCATGGCGGCTCTAAAATCTGTACTAACCCCTTCTCTCTCTTCTGTTTCTTTTCCCGGTTTTCTGTGGTGGCGACCTGTGCCACCACCACCTGATCAAAGGACCATGATGTCCTACATTGATGGACTGAAAGCCAGAAGTCTACGTGACCATCATCATCAAGTCCTTCCATGAGAACCCTGAATACAAAGAGGACTGTTTCACTTATGTGAGGTAGAATGCCCAGAGGGGGCTGGGTGGTCTCATGGTCTTGAACCCCTGCAGATTTTATTTTTTCTCTCCAGCCATCTGAAGTTTTTTTTTTTTTCTGTCCTCCCTGGCCATCGAACCTTACTCTTATTCTTTGTTAATTAGTGTTCTCTTATTTTAATTCTTAGTCCTTTTTTCTCTTTTCTTCGTCATGTAAAGCACTTGTTGTTGTTGTAATGCTGCCATCTTTAACTCCTGCTTGTTTGTCCCTTTAAGTTTTCTCATCAGCATATGGAACGCCTGCTCAACTGCATTTAAATTGGCTGACTGGCTTGGCCATTTCAAGAACTGTCCATTTTTCAGCTTTGAAAAACTCCTGTGTTGCGTCCGCAGTATGTTTGGATCATTGTCTTGTTGTAAGGATCTTGAGCAGATCAGATGTTTCTGTATGCCTCAGAATTCATTATATGGCTGCTGTCAGCAGTTCCATCATTAGTGAAGAGAAGTGTGTCAGGACCTGTGGCAGCCATACATGCCTAAGCCAAAACACTCCCCATCCCCATGTTTAACAGATGTGGTGGTCTGCTTTGGATCTTCAGCAGGTCCATTTCATCTGCACACTTTGCTTTTGCCATCACTCATGCAGCTTCATCTCTGTCTCTTCTGCCCACAAGACCTTTTCCCAGAATTCTGTGGGCTCTTTTACGTCCTTTTTCACAAACTGTAATCTGGCCATCCTGTCTTTTGTGGCTAACTGGTGATCTGCATCTTGCGGTGTGGCCTCTGTATTTCTGTTCTTGAGGTCTTCTGCTGACAGTCGTCTTTGACACTCACATCTGCGTCCTGAAGACTGTATCTGATCTGTCAGGCAGGCGTTTGGGGCTTTGTGAGGATTCTTCTATTGTCAGCAGTAGGGGGTCTTCCTTGGCCTACCAGTCCCTTTGTGATTACTGAGCCCACCACTGTGTTCTTTCTTCTTAATGATATTCCAGACAGTTGATTTAGGTACTCCTAAGCTTTTAGAAATGTCTTGCATGGTTTTATTCTTGGTTTTCAGCCTCATAATGGTTTTTCTTTGACTGTCATTGGCACAGCTCTTTCAGCCTCTTGTTGAACAATGGCGACTAACTCTAAAGGGTAGAAGCGAACTGAGGTATCTTATGACGCAATGAAACCCACCTGAGGAATCACAAGCACTTCTGACGGCGGTTGTCTAAAAATTATGGTGCCCTGAAATGCCACATGGGAAAAGTGTTATCATTTCTCCATGGTGTGACTGAAATGTCTGCATATCCCCTTAAATGAAAGTCTGCAGTACGCCCTTTAATCACAAAGTCTGAATTATTTGGTTTGTAATTTTAAACTGTGGAGCAGACTGTGGGGTAAATGAAGGAAAAATGTGTCTTTGCCTCAAACATTCTAGAGGGCACTATGTGTGATGTTCCTAATTTGTACATTTATGCTTTTGGGGGCTTTTGAGCTTTGACACCCTGTGGCCCATGGGGGTCTTTATCTGGCCTAGGTAATAAGATCTTAACAAAGGCTTCCTGTGGTCTTTGGCCTCATCTGTGTGCAGTGTGGAGTATTCAGAGCCCCTGATCAGATTTGCTCTGATCAAAGCCTGACACTCAAGTCTCCCATACCCTGAGATGTGTCATCATCACCCATTGATGAGATGAATGACGCTTTGGACGCGTTGACATGTTAGGATGTGACTAACAGATGTATTGCAGTACGCATCACCAACTCTTTCTTTATAGCTCTGTGTTTTTAAATAATATTACTGAAGACACACAAAAAAAAAAAAAACAAAAAAAAAAACAGAAGGAAAACAAAATCAAATCTGAAAGCTGCTAGTAAGTTCACATCTAAGAGGAAGTGGCAGTGAGGAAGTCACGCCGTCAAGCTGGCTCGCCCTGCCGTTCAGCTCAGAGTTGTCTCACGCTAAAGCGCTGCCTCTTCGCCATGCTGCTTCACGGGGTGACAGGGCTCAGTGCGGCGCTGCTTCTCATCCAGGTGGCATCAGGTGAGAGAAGCCCTTTCAAATGGCCTTTCTGTCTTTCTTTCGTAGTCCTTATTCTATTCACGTATATTGTGCTGAAGTGGAAATTCCTGAAATTGCTTCATCCAGTTATGTCGACAGGTTCCACAGAGCGGAGTTTAGCAATTCACAACACCAACAGCACAGATCGGTGCCAGTCAGCTATAATTAACATTCAGACAGCGATGCCACATCAACACACTGGGTTTACCCCTATGTGTAATGTAAATGGACTTTTAAGTGCTACTTATGTTTGATTTCCTATCTTCTGAACTTTTATATTCTGTGGTCTTTTCCTCTCTTCTTTTTAGTCCGAGATCTGAGATGAAAACTGCAAAATTAAAAAAGCAAACCTGTGCTTACCCTTCTATTCTTTGTGCGTAACGTTGTTTTTTCCTGTGCCTTTGTCTCCTTGTGGCCATCACTTATGATATCTGTTTCTTCTTTCTCCATGTCAGCCTGTTTCTTGTTCTTCCATTTGCGTTTTATCCTTATTCACTATTTAGTATTTTACGGTGCTGATATTTGAATTTCCTCACATACTTCTCTACACCTTTTCCTATATTTTTCGCCTGCTTTGTGTGTTGTGCAGCACCTTTCATTTTTAAGGGGTTAAAGAGGCCACAAATCATATACTTGTGTGTGTACTCTTTAGGCCAAGATATTTATACTACGGCGTGCAATTCAGGGTGTTACGGTGACAATACGCCAATATGGTAGGAATGGCCGTGCACAGCCAGCAGATGGGATCGTTTGAATTCAATTCAGAGTTCTCTTTTCTAAGTGTGCACTGCATAGAGGAGCCTACGCCTGTGGGTGGCGCTGTCGTTATCACTAGCACTGCTAAGTAAGAAATCGACCAATTATCGGGACAATCACTGTACTTGATGAGCTAACTGGCTATTTGCTATCGGTGAGCACGTGTACTTCGTTGGTTTGCGTATGAGCAGCGCTGCTTTCATTCAGTGTAGTGATGGGAACTCCGGCTCTTTTCAAAGCTTCGGCTCCCTTTAAAGAGCCGGCTCTTACGGCTCCCGAATGGCTCTTCGTTTAGTATCACTTGGATGCTTATATTTTAGCCTAATCAAGCAATTATGGTTTGTGTATAAGAAATTTCTTATTTATTGTTTTCAGACATTACGTAGTTTTATGCATTTTTCATTACAAAAAATACACTGTTACCATTGTTTAACATTTTAATAAAAGCTTTAAATTAACAACTTAACACAAAACCACAGCAAACAAATTAAATAAAGGCCAAACTCAGCAACAATACAACACTATGACTCTTTGAATAAAAGTTTTTAGGCCAGGTTGGCATTCAGAAATGCCAGATGCCTCAGCTTAGATGGACTGATGTAATTTCTCCTCTCCGTGATTATTTGTCCTGTTTTTGAGAAGACTCTTTCTGAGGGGAGCGATGTAGCGACAATGCAACGTCTTCCTACCAGCACTGCAGCAGGAGTACTTGGCTCTTTTCCAGGGTCAGTGGATGGCAGGAGAGAGGGCACGGATGGGTGGGAGGTTCTTATATGTCTGTGCAGGTT
>NW_024378574.1:0-9925 GCF_016835505.1 Polypterus senegalus
TTTGGAATCCATGCATTTCATGTGTGCTCCGTGGCTACAAAGATCTGGGTAAGTGTAGGATGAACGAAAATGTGAGAAATGCAAGAAATGCTGAACACATACCTAAAACAGAAACTTTTTCCATGTTATAGTAATAATGACATGAAGTGTATAAATTGTGAAGACTTTAGTCCAAATATCAAATAAACACGTGTGCTTTTATTCAAGAATATAACAAAAAAAAATCATTCAATTTACATGTTGCTGTCAATGAGTTACAAACCCAAACTCAAATATCAGTTGACAGAAAGCTGATACGTCTTCTTGGAAGGTGCAGAGGTAAGAACTGCTGCCTTATAGCCCAAAGGTTCTGGGTTCGAGGCTGTGCGCCATGTTTTGAGTAGTGAGCTGCTATTAGTATTACTATCTATATATAAAAACATACATTTGATTTGAGTCTGTAACACCGGGTGTAAATTTTGTAAAAGTTAAAGCTTGTTTTTTTTATATATTCAGTTTTATTCTGTCAGTGACGTTCACATGGAACAACGAATTTGCCTCTTCGTCTCTGAGTTTATCTCCATTCTTTTCACAAGAGCAGCGATTGACGTCTGCTCAGAACTATTTGTTGATATGATGTCCTGTGACCGCCATCAGACTACCATGTGGCATTTGTGCTTTGACAACAAAGACACCCGTGCAGAATGTGTGGAAAACGACAGGTTTGCTGCGATTTTGGACATTTGGCAACATTTTGTTGAGAACTGTGTTTTGAGTTACAACCCAAGGGCAAAGACTTTCCGAGTCTGTGGTCAGAAAGCTTATGGTGCCATTTCTGGACAAAGGCAGAGCCGTAACAACAGACAACTTCTTCACGTCACTTTCACTGGCTAATAGACTGTTGCACTGCGACAGAACTCTGCTTGGCACCATAAAGTAGAATGGGACTTCCACCTGCAGCTAAAGTCACATGTGAGCAATTCGCCACGCTAGTGTTTAGATCTGGCAATGCCATGCTGACGGTGTATGTGCCCAAAAATACAGTGGTACCTCGGTATACATCTGGTTTGGAATAAGTCCAACTTGGTATACATCCTGTTTGGACACAAAAAATTTTGCTTGGTATACGACCTTTGTTTGGAACACGACTCGCGTGCTAACCTTGTTTACCTCTCTCGAGACAAAGCCACGACTGCCCACCAGCGTTAGTGCGCCAGTTGCTAGCATTCAGTGAACAACCCGCGCTATAACTCTCTGTGAACTTTCACGTGTGTGATATAGCGGGTCCACAGCTCCTGTCAAAGTCCAGCTTTAAAATAAATAATCACCGGCTCGCAGCTTGGTGAGGGGACGTGGTGGTTATGTGGCTGAAGGTTGTCAGGGCGATTAGCGATGTGGGCGTTTCTCACTAAAGTGCACTTGTCAGGGGTCGTCCGCATTCACGATTGTTCCTGGGGCTGCTTATCTTGATAAACAGAAGCGCGAGTCGGCTAGAAGGGGAGTAAAAAGAAAGAAGAGAGCGAGAGAGAAAGAGAGAGAGAGAGAGAGCGAGAGGGCGCATGGATGAAGTGGCTGAAGTAGGCAGTGTGAAGGTCAGCTGCAAGTAGGGCGACTCCCCAGTTGAGAAGCAGGCACCGGGCTTCTTCTTCTTTTTTTTTTTTTTAAAGAATGCTTCCTGCTGTATTTTAACTTCGTTGTTTTTAAGAAGACTTTTTTCTATTGTTTTTAACCTCCACGTTTCACTTCTGATTTTATGGATTATTTATTGGAACTTTGGAGACTGCACTTTAATTTGAACACCTTGTTTTGTTAATTGTTTTAATAAAAGCACTTTGCACTTTTTCACCATCCCCTTGCTTTGTTGTTACCGATGAGCTTAGCAGCGAGGCACATTACCGACGGTGTAGGATTCAAGGGCTCCCCGGCAGCAGATGGGAGCATACAGCAAACCTGCATCGTCACAACGTGATTTTGTGTTTTTCATGTAAATTTGAATTGATTGTTGAAAAGTATGAAGGTGGCATGCGTATCCAGGACATGGCTGTTGCATACCGTTTGCCGAGAATGACGGTATCTACGATTGTGAAAAACAAAGATGTTATTAAAAAGTAAAGTGAGGTAAAATTTTCATTTATTTCATCTAATTGCTTTTGTATTTATGTATTTTAGTATTAAGCAGTGTTTAAATTATTTTATACAACCCCATCAATGTATAATATGCCAATAACAATAGGATTTTTTTTTTCATGGGAACGGAAATTATTTCTTATGGGAAAAATTTGTTTGGTATATCCACTGTATATATATATATATTTGTATATATAGTTGAGATGCTGTCTGAGTCTTCAAGACTGATCACTATGGCCTCTGGAATGGAAATGGCTGGGAGGTCTGGGTATATTTTTTTCTGCAAAATTTCTAATTTGAAAATAATGGAACTGTGTTGTTGGTAAGTTGAATTTGAAGTATAATTGTTCATAAGATCCCAATACTTAATTATATTCAGCTATCTTAGTGTCTTAATTACCAAGCATTTCCCAAAGATTATATACTGATGTTGAAAAGGAGCTATATCGACCTGGCAGGGAGGCACGCGTAAAAATAAAACAAATATTTATTTTTCTTCAGCTTGTTAGACACGTCTTCCCCGTGCCTCTCAGCCACAGCACAGTCCCACAAGCACAAACCAAAACTAAAGGCACACTACTCTCTTCACCTCCGGATTACAGTTTTACTCGTTCAGACCGCCAGGGGAAAAAGGGGGGCGGATTGGCAAACATTTACTTGAGCCGATTAAAATGTAAAGATGTTAGTTTTGGTAAATTTAAGTCCTTTGAGTATCTCGCCGTTGTTATTCATGGTGATTCTCACGTTCTCGTATTATCCGTGTATAGACCTCCTAAATATAACGCGTCTTTCCTTGAGGAATTCTCTGACTTAATGTCAATTTTAGTTACAAACTATGACGCACTCTTAATAGTCGGCGACTTTAACTTTCATGTCGACAATCAGTGTGACCAAAAGGTAAAGGAATTCATGAACCTCCTGGACTCTTTTGATTTGAGGCAGCTAGTTAATCAGCCTACACATAAAGCAGGTCATACGTTAGACTTAGTGATTACTAAAGGACTTAAAGTTGATATAAAACAGGTCATTGATATTAGTCTATCAGACCATTTCCTTCTACTATTTAATATAGAAATAAAGATAGAAAACGCTCATGAGAAGCATTTTGTTAAAAAACACTTCTTTGACTCATCAGCAGCTTTAAAGCTTACAACTATTCTAAGCAATCAGTCCGTTTATAATGCCAACTATAATACCGAGGATAATGTAAATAGTAAAGTGGAAAACTTTAATTCTAAAGTAAGAGCTGCTGTTGACATAGTTGCACCTGAAAAGACAGTTAAAAAATCCTCTAGTACTGTTATTCCATGGAAGACCCAAAGAGTGTCTGATTTAAAAGAACATGTCGTAGAGCTGAGCGTAAATGGAGGAAAACTAAACTAACTATCCATTATGAGATATTGAAGTTAAAATAACAGAATACAATAACACTGTCCGTCTTGAGAGCGCTGCTATTTCTCTAATATTATAAATAACAATGCTAGTAATCCCAGAGTCTTATTTTCAACAATTGATCGTCTGTTAAACCCAGGTAACACAAAGGAATGCCCCAGAATACTTCCAGTGAAACCTGTGAGAACATTGCTGTATTTTTCAATCAAAAAATTAATGATATTAGAGATAACATAGTATATCTCCCCAACACTGCAGAACCTCCAAAGCCCCGGTACTCCATTATAAACAAATTAAATGCTTTCACCAGGATAGATTTACCTGAATTACATAGTATAATCTCTCAACTGAAACCCTCCACCTGCGTCCTTGACCCAATACCAACCAGGTTTTTCAAAGAAATATCAGGCGTGCTAATTGACAATATTCTGGACATAGTAAATTCGTCATTAGATACGGGGGTCTTTCCAGACTGTCTTAAGACTGCTGTAGTTAAACCCCTGCTCAAGAAAATAATCTTGACCCCTCTGCCTTTGAAAATTTTAGACCCATCTCTAACCTGCCCTTCTTAAGTAAAATTCTAGAGAAGGCAGTCATTATGCAGTTAAATGACCACCTCAATAAACATGCTATTCTTGATACTTTCAGTCAGGCTTCAGAACAAATCACAGTACAGAAACTGCACTCGTTAAAGTAGTAAATGACTTTGGTAAATGCAGACAGAGGCCATTTATCTGTTCTCATCCTCTTAGATCTGAGTGCTGCATTTGACACCATTGATCATAATATTCTTAGAAATCGCCTTAGTCAATGGGTGGGCCTCTCTGGCAGTGTCTTAAATTGGTTTGAATCCTACCTGGCAGGGAGAAAATTCTTTGTGAGTTGTGGTAATCAAATCTCAAAGACACATGATATCCGATATGGTGTTCCACAAGGCTCTATCCTGGGTCCGCTGTTATTCTCAATCTATATGCTTCCGTTAGGTCAGATTATCTCAGGTTACAATGTGAGCTACCACAGCTATGCTGATGACACACAGCTGTACTTATCAATAGCACCTGATGACTCCGACTCTTTCGATACACTAACACAATGTCTTACTGGTATTTCTGAATGGATGAATAGTAATTTTCTCAAACTAAATAAAGAGAAAACTGAAATTTTAGTAATTGGCAATAATGGATTCAGTGAGGTTATCAGAAATAAACTTGATGCACTAGGATTAAAAGTTAAGACGGAAGTAAAAAATTTAGGGGTAACCGTTGACTGTAATCTGAATTTTAAATCGCATATTCATCAGACCACTAGGACAGCATTTTTTCACTTAAGAAACATAGCTAAAGTTAGACCTCTTATATCATTGAAAGATGCTGAGAAATTAATTCACGCTTTTGTTTTCAGTAGACTAGATTACTGTAACGCACTCCTCTCAGGACTACCCAAAAAGACATAAATCATTTGCAACGAGTGCAGAATGCAGCTGCTAGAATCCTAACTGGGAAAAGAAAATCCGAACACATTTCTCCAGTTTTGATGTCACTACACTGGTTACCTGTGTCATTCAGGATTGACTTTAAAATACTGCTTATGGTTTATAAAGCCTTAAATAATCTCGCTCCATCTTATATATCGGAATGCCTGACACGTTATATTCCAAATCGTAACCTTAGATCTTCAAATGAGTGTCTCCTTATAATTCCAAAAGCTAAACTTAAAAGAAGTGGTGAGGCGGCCTTCTGCTGTTATGCACCTAAAATCTGGAATAGCCTGCCAATAGGAATTCGCCAGGCAAATACAGTAGAGCACTTTAAAACACTGCTGAAAACACATTACTTTAACATGGCCTTTTATAACTTCACTTTAACTTAATCCTGATACTCTGTATGTTCAATTCTTCATAATAACTATTCACAGTGGCTCCAAAATCCATACTGACCCCAACTCTCTCTTCTGTTTCTTTTTCCGGTTTCTTTGTGTTGGCGGCCTGCTCAAAGCATCATGATGCACCAACATTGATGGACTGAAAGCCAGAAGTCTACGTGACCATCATCATCAGGTCCTTCCATGAAAACCCTAAATCCAAAGAGGACTGTTTGACTAATGTTAGGTAGATTGCCCAGAGGGGACTGGGCGGTCTCTTGGTCTGGAACCCTACAGATTTTATTTTTTCTCCAGCCTTTGGAGTTTTTTGTTTTTCTGTCCACCCTGGCCATCGGACCTTACTCTTATTCTATGTTAATTAATGTTGACTTATGTTTATTTTTATTGTGTCTTCTATTTTTCTATTCATTTTGTAAAGCACTTTGAGCTACATTTTTTTGTATGAATATGTGCTATATAAATAAATGTTGATTGATTGATTGATTCACCGCTACTCCTCCCAGCAAGCGCTGTCCTGTGGAGAACTCCATCTCCCATAGAGCCCTGCAGAAATCTGAGGCACCACTGCCACCCAGGGGGTCTGCCATCTAGTGACCCGTGGGAGGTATTGTGCAGCCCATGACTGTTCCCCCCGATTATATGTAGAAGGGGCATCCAGGCCAGGCATCGGCCCCGGCCGTCCGTCACACTGTGTAGGTTTGAGATGGTTGAAGAAGGTGATTGTCGTGCAGTGGAGCAACAGATAACAGCTTCTCTGCCTTGAAGTTCATCTTGCATTGGTGCCACATTCTAAGAGATTGCTGGATGACAGGATTATTGGTATATTTACAATAATTAGTATTTACAGGGGCACAGAGCCATGCATGTAAAGACGTAAAGCAAGATTTAATTTCTGTTACTGACCAGGCTGGTGTAAATTCATCAGTTTGTGCCGATTTCCATGTCTTTGTATTTTTGTATATTTGCCACCCAATAATAAAATTGAAAAGTAGGTAGTGCCATGCCTCCTCCTACTTTAGGTCTTTATAGAGTTGCCATTTGAATGTGTGGACATCTCAAGTTCCAAATAAATGAGATTATAATTGAGTGTAGCTTTTTCAAGAATGATTTATTAATGTATATAAGAATGCTCTGAAATCGAAATAGAAGCCTAGGAAGGATTTTCATATTGACAGCATTTATTTTGCCTGCTAAGGTCAGATGGAGGGTAGACCATCTGTTAACATCTTGTTTAATTTTTCTCCATGCTGTTACCAAAATTGTATTGAAAAATATCTTTATATTTACTTGTGAGGTTCATTCCTAGATATTTAAATAGTTTTCATAGAATTAAAGGATAGATGTCCAGTCCAGTTTGGTAAGCTAGAGAGTTTACTGGAAAAAGCACACATTTTCAAATGAATTTTGAGACCTGGGACTTCATGTACAATGCGTGTGGACAAAACTTGAAATGTGCGTATGCACAAAAAACGCAGATGCGTAAAGTTCCATGAACTTCCGTTTTATAAATACCAATGAACATGAAATTTAACACATGTACATGCGAATACAGCCACATCTCGACTCCTGTCAGAATTTGGCGCAGCAACAAAATTAAATTGATGGAGTGATGCAGCGTGAGTCACAGAGACACTTTAGAAATTTCAAGTAGAGAAAGTCATACTGTGCTCGAAATAAAAAAGAATGGTCAGATATCAAAGTTGACATGAAAAGCAAGTCTCAGCCCACCGTCTTGTTTCAGACAATATTACAAAAGCTGACCCTCGTACTAAGGACGCGACTCCAGGTGGTGATGGTGCTGCTGTGCCCATCTTCAGACGCTGGCGGCTCACACACACCTCTGCCTAAGAAACCGCTGGCCGATCATCTGGCTGTGTGCTGACGGCTGTTCTGAAATCACAAAATAGAATACTGGAGGCCCTAAGAGATGTGGCCAATGAACTAAGGAATATAAGGGCTGTACTGTGTGATATTGACCACAAATTAAATGAATTGATTACAAAATAAATGCTGCATCTGATTACCTGTTTTTACATTCTGCTAATTCTGCAGAATTAAAATTTCAAATATTTTTTAAAAGTGAGGTATTCAGTATACAGTGGAACGCAGATTTTGAACATTTCCTGTAAGGCTTTGTAGGCTACTTTGGATTTTTTTGTCATTTTGAGTTTAACACTAGAATTACCAGAGCCTACGAGAAAACTCATAAATCTGGCCCACCTTAAATCTGTTCTCACCTCTCCGTCAGCATCTTTTGTCCTGTAAATGTGCCAATTAAGACAAACAGCAAGCAGCCGGCTATTCCATCTCCCACCATCGCAGAACATTCACTAAGTTTTCCCAGCTCATGTCTTGTTTGGTTATCTGGGAGTGAACTGCTGGAGTTTTAGAGTGGAAATAATAGATCATTATTTGTTACACATGCATTTCATATTTTAGTAATAAATGTTACAAAATGTAGGCATAAACTATAGAATGTGTGAAGCCTGAAGTCCAAAGATCAAATAAACACTTTCACAAAAGGTTCAAGGACGATACAACAGTTTCCGTGGCGTAGCGGTAAGATTTGCCGACTTGTAATCAAGAGTCCCCGGTTTGATCCCGACTGTATCCTGTATTTGCCGTTTTCAGTAGTGTTAATAATAGATAGATACATAGATAGATATATACTTTATTAATCCCAAGGGGAAATTCACATACTCCAGCAGCAGCATACTGATACAAAAACAATATTAAAGAGTAATAAAAAATGCAGGTAAAAACAGACAATAACTTTGAATAATGTTAACGTTTACCCCCCGGGTGGAATTGAAGAGTCGCATAGTGTGGGGTCTCCTCAGTCTGTCCGTGTAAACACATTTTTAAAACAGAAACGTTTTTCATATTGTAGTAGTAAATGACATAATGTAGGCTAAAACTATATAATGTATGAAGCCTGAAGTCCAAATATCAAACACTTTCACAAAAGGTACAAATATAACAGAACAAGTATGCTTTTATTCAAAAATATAACTGCAGAAAAAAGCCACCTTAGCATGCCACATTGACACACATTTGCTACAACTGCCACGGTAGCGTAATGGTATCAGCCGCTGACTAGTAATCAAACGGTCATGAGTTCGATCCTGCACGATTCAGTTTTGAGAAGTAAACTGCTCTTATTCTTACTATTTTAGAATAAAAACATACATTTTATTTCAGTGTGTAACAGCCGGTGTAATTTATGATACTTATTCACTTTTCATTCTCTCATTTGTGTTCAGGATCCTTCCCTACCCCCCATCTGAGAATGCTCTTTTCACATAAAGATGCGTTGTAGCTCTGCAGCGTACTTGTGACTGCATTCTCGTACCAATGCTTGCGAACTGAAGTGCCTGCATGTACTTTTCGTGGCATTACACGTCTATTTTTTTGAGCATGCCCGTGTCGCTCAAACACAGGAACATATGTTGGTGTACAAGAATAAAAAACAAGTGCACTTTTATTCTACAGTAGACTATAAGTGAAGAAAAAATAAAGCAAGTTACAGTAGGCGGTTGATACGACAGCTTGTGTGGTGCAATGCTAAGAACTGCTGATTTCCGATCCGTGCTGTATAAAATCATCACATTCAAATATTAACAATTCCCACACACCCTTCCTACATTCATGACATGTGTACTTGTTGCAGTGTACACATCTCTCTGTGCTATGGTTCCTATTACACTGAATGAGCACCTGACATTGTACTTTCTTCCCTAAATAAATCACATTCGAGTATAGCGCGTCTCCAAATAAATCACATTTGAGTTATAGCTCGTCTCCAAATAAATCACATTTGAGTTATAGCGCGTCTTTATGTGAAAACAGCATTGTCAGATTGTGGGGGGGGGATCATGAACGCGACTGAGAGAACGGAACTGAATTAAAAAAAGCTAACCTTTACAATTATCATGCATTTACACTGGCTCTTACAGACTGACTGAAATCAAATGTATGTTTTTATTCTAAAATAGTACAGTACATACAATATTATTTGAAAACGAACAGCATCAGATCAGGCGTATATTCAAACCCGATCTGACGCTGTTCTTTTTCAAATAATATTGCATTAGTGCAATGATGTTTTTACATATATTGTCTCTTTCATTCATTTTGCGGTTTGTAATCAGTGACCGCGTGTTTTTTCCCCGATCTTGCCAGTTCACACATGTTGCTGTATGGTGCTGTTTCTTTTGTACTCCAGGACATGCAGAGGACAGAATAGTACAGAGCAGTAAGTTCAGCGCTATATGCAATCAGACAGACAGACAGACAGGCAGAGAAGGCACTAGATATATAAATAAACAGGGAAGGCACTGTATAATAGATATATAAAAAACAGCTAAGGGGATAGATATATAGATAGGTAGGAAGGAAAGGCACTATATGATAGGCAAACAGGGAAGCTCCTATATAATAATAAAATTACTGTTATTACTATATAGATAGACAGGGAGTTCAGGCAGGCAGAACGGCAAAGGTTAAAAATAAATAAACTTTCTCCCTAGCAGAGAACTTGGATCTT